>NC_053022.1:296224199-296268522 GCF_003073215.2 Triticum urartu
TTCCGCAAGCTGAATCTCCAAGTTGTTCCTCAAGGATTTCTGGCAAACCTCATAGTCTCTCCTACTTTGGAAGATCAAATTCGTGAGGCACAACTTCTTGATGCAATGGTGAAGAAGGTGAAAAATGGGATTGCCAAGAGCCAACCCAAGTACAAGTGCTATCGCTTTGATGACAAAGATACTCTATTCTTCGAGGATCGAATTGTGGTTCCTAAAGGTGATCTTCGGAAAGTCATTATGAATGAGGCGCACAATTCCCTTTTATCCATTCATCCTGGAAGTACAAAGATGTACCATGACCTCAAGCAGTCGTATTGGTGGACGCGAATGAAGCGAGAAATTGCTCAGTTCATGAATGAATGTGATGTCTGCAGAAGAGTGAAAGCAGAACACCAACGACCAGCTGGTCTCCTCCAACCTCTTTCCATTCGAGAATGGAAGTTCGACCATATTGAGATGGACTTCGTGACTGGTTTTCCCAAATCCAAGCGCGGCAATGATGCTATCTTTGTTGTCATCGACAAGCTTACTAAAGTGGCTCATTTCCTTCCAATCAAAGAATCTATCACAGTAGCTCAGTTGGCAGAGGTATACACCTCCAGGATTGTCTCCTTGCATGGCATTCCGCAGTTGATATCTTCAGATCGTGGAAGCATCTTTACTTCTAAGTTCTGGGACTCCTTCCAGAAGGCCATGGGCACCAACATTCGCTTCAGCACAGCCTTCCATCCTCAAACTAGTGGACAAGTCGAGCGAGTAAATCAAATCCTTGAAGATATGCTCAGGGCTTGTGTCATTTCCTTCGGTATGAAGTGGGAAGATTGTCTTCCATATGTCGAGTTCTCCTACAACAACAACTTCCAAGCGAGTTCGGGCAAGGCCCCATTCGAGATTCTGTATGGCAGAAAGTGCCGTACTCCTCTTAATTGGTCAGAGACTGGTGAACGCCAACTTCTTGGCAATGCCTTAATCACAGAGGCTGGAGAAATGTGTAAAGTCATTCGTGAAAATCTCAAAGCCGCGCAATCGCGCCAGAAGAGTTACTATGATAGCAAGCATCGTGACTTGGCTTTCAAGACCGGAGACCATGTCTACCTCCGCGTCTCTCCAATGAAAGGCACTCGTCGCTTTGGTATCAAAGGGAAGCTTGCCCCTAGATACATGGGTCCTTTCAAGATCATTGGCAAAAGAGGCGATCTCGCCTATCAACTTGAGCTTCCGTCCAACTTCGCAAACATGCACGACGTGTTTCACGTGTCTCATCTTTGCAAGTGCTTCAAGACTCCTGACCGCACCATCAACTTCGAAGAGATTGATCTCCAAGAAGAGCTGTCTTATCATGAGCATCCTGTTGCTATTCTTGAAGAAACCGAGCGCAAGACTCGCAACAAGTCTATCAAATTCCTGAAAGTGAAGTGGTCACACCATTCCAACCGAGAAGCCACTTGGGAACGCGAGGACCACCTCCGTTCCAAATATCCGGAGTTCTTTCAGTCCTAGATCTCGGGACGAGATCCTTTCGTAGTGGTGGAGTGTTGTAACGCCCCAGATGTAACTTACCATAACTGTAACTCCGACTTTGCCATTTCGGCTCTAAGTTATGAGATTCCCTTCATGGTTGGGTTCTTGTCTTCGTTTTTCATTTTGTCCATGTCATGCATTTCATATCATGTCATCATGTGCATCGCATTTGCATACGTGTTCGTCTCATGCATCCGAGCATTTTCCCCGTTGTCCGTTTTGCTATCCGACACTCCTACGTCCTCCGGCGCCCCCTTTTGCCTCTTTTCATGATCGGGTGTTAAACATTCTCGAAATGGATCGAGATTTGCCAAGCGGCCTTGGTACACCACCGGTAGACCGCCTGTCAAATTTCGTGTCATTGGAGTCTGTTTGATACTCCAACGGTTAACCGAGGAACCGTAAAGGGCTCGTGTGTGTTGCAGCCCAACACCCCTCCAAAACGGCCCAATAACCCATCCAAACCTATCCCATGACCTCCGCCGTCGGATCATGATCGCGTGGGCGAAAACCACATCTCATTTGGACACTCCTACCTCCTCCTACCTACAAATAGGTGCCCTCCCTGATTTTATCGCGTAATCCAACCCTAACCTAGTCCCTCTCCGCCGCTGGACACGTCCACCGCCACCGTGCCCAGCCAGTCGCCGCCTGCCACGTGTACCGCCAGCTTCCCCACGCCGCCGGCCCGCCAGGCCCGCAGTGGGCCCGCGTGAAAGTGCTAGTGATCGACTAGAGGGGGGGTTAATAGGCGATTTTTATGAAAGTCTTCAAAACATGGAAGTTTTGAAGACAAACTATAGAAATAAACCTATTACCATGCAGCGGAAGGTAGACTATACTAAGCAAGCCATAGTCAAGTATTCAATGAAGTAAAAGCACAATGACTAATGGCAGCTAGGCAGTATAGATCAGGTAGGAAGATAGTGTGAAGCCAATCAGAACAAGCAGTCACTCAGTGAAGACAAAAGATAATGCAATCATACAATGACTTAACCATGGCCAACAGTAAGTAAATGAAAGGGAAGGATGAAACCAGTGACTCGTTGAAGACAATGATTTGTTGGACCAGTTCTAGTTGCTGTGACAACTGTACATCTGGTTAGGGAGGCTGAGATTCAACTCAGAAGACCGCGTCTTCACCTTATTCCCCTTGAGCTAAGGACACCTAGTCCTCGCCCAATCACTCTGGTAAGTCTTGAAGGTAGACTTCCAAACCTTCACAGACTTCGTTCACCGGCGATCCACAATGAATCTTGGATGCTCAGAACGCGACGCCTAACCGGCTGGAGGATTCACAGTCCTCAAGTGTAATAAGTCTTCAGATCACACAGACAGGAAGACTTAAGTGATGCCTAACACTCTTTGGCTCTGGGTGTTTAGGGCTTTATCCTCGCAAGGAATTCTCTCTCAAAGGCTTCAAGGTGGGTTGCTCTCAAACGACAAAAGCCGTATTCTAACTCTGAGCAGCCAACTGTTTATGGTTGTAGGGGGTGGGCTATTTATAGCCACTAGGCAACCCGACCTGATTTGTCCGAAATGACCCTGGGTCACTAAGGAACTGACACGTGTTCCAACGGTCAGATTTCAAACACACACGGCAACTTTACTTGGGCTACAAGCAAAGCTGACTTATCCAACTCTGAATAAGATTTCCTCTCACAGTCTTCACTCGAAGACATAGGATTTTGGTTAAGCATCACTTCAGTCATTCTGACTGGTTCTCTTGGACCCCACTTAACAGTATGGTGGTTCCTATGAATCAACAAAGAAAAAAACAAAGAACGACGAAACTGCTAAGTCTTCGCGCTCCATAGTCTTCACGCGATGTCTTCTCTTGTCATAGTCTTCAATGTGAATGTCTTCACATACCACCTTTGACTTCAATGTCTTCATACATTTTTAGGGGTCATCTCTGGTAGGAAAACCGAATCAATGAGGGACTTCTACCTGTGTTATCATGCAATTCTCACAAACACATTAGTCCCTCAACCAGGTTTGTCGTCAATACTCCAAAACCAACTAGGGGTGGCACTAGATGCACTTACAATCTCCCCCTTTTTGGTGATTGATGACAAACTAGTTGAAGTTTTCAACGGGGAATATAATCTGTGAAATTTGTAAAGGATAGGGAATTGTCTTCATAAGTTGCAAGGGCTCCCCCTAAAGATGTGCATATAAGTAATTTGCCCTTGGAATGCAAATGCACATGGCAGGTTGTACTTGTGGAGATCCACTTCAACTTATGATGACAATCCACTATGCATGTGAAGGTATATGAAGATAATGACATGCATAATGGAAAATGGACGTCTGCAGAATGAGATAAGTGCGGAATTTATCGTCGCACATGCGGAATTTATCTTCGCAAAACAGGGTGGCAAACAAGTAGCAGACGACCATCGAGTTTTAGTGTTACAACTCAAAGAACCAAATGAAGCAAAAACGAGAGTTGTAAGCACGAAGCAAAATAAAGCAAAACATAAAGCACCCGCCCATATGGACCCGCTTGAAGACTATCAACCCATATGCTTCTCCCCCTTTTGTCAGTAAGGACCAAAAAGGTTTGAAGACATAGAGTGTCTACTCGTTCCCAGGAGCAGCAGGGTCGTTGGAGGTGTTTGGCGGTGTAGAAGAGGGTGGTGGTGAAGTTGCATCGTCTTCATCCTCGATGACTCATGCAGTTACTGTCGCAGCAGATGAAGAGAACTCAGAGTCTTCAAGTGATGGTGTGTTTCGCATCACAGCCCTTCTAGGAGGTGTGGTGTCAAACTTGAATCGCTCAGTGAAGCCATCCTCTTCAAGTTCAGCTTCAGTACACATCATTGAGAGCCCTTTCCATGTACGACGACAAGTTTCATGAGTAACGAAAGCATTCTTGGTGGCAAGATTTCGAAGACGATTAACATCCACCAAGAGGCTTTTCATCTGACGCTTTAGCCAGTCATGATGCCTATCTTGTTTTTGATGAAGGGCCGCAAGAAGCTCTCGGTCATTGAGAGCACGAGCGCGCTTCTTGGGTCTTGAAGCAGTTGCACTATCAGTGGCTTCAGTTGAAGCAGGGTGTGGCGCACGTGTAGTGCCAGCCAAAGGATACACCCTGGAGATGGCTTCAACACCTTCATCGTTCTGAGTGAAGCTCTGGTGTTCTGCATTCTGAAGACTCAAAGGTTGCTTGGCAGGCTCAGGATATATAGCTTCAGCAGAGGTGTCCACATCTGGCAAGAAGATCCGATGGTTGCGGGCTGAGGGCTGATATGAGATCGCAGAATGAAGCTTGATCAGTCTCATTACCCAAGGAGCATAGAACTTTAAACCAAACAGATCTGAGCCTGATGCAGCTAGTTGGCGTATGAAGAAGTCCTGTGCGTTGAAGCATTTGCCATGAAGGATACAAAACAGCAGAGTCTTCATTGCACCCTCGATCTTGGCATTTGGAGAGTGCCCTTTGATAGGCCAGAGAGTCCGCCGAATAATGTGATAGATGGTTCTAGGCAGGTACTCAAAGTCTTCAACAAAGAACTCTGTTGGATAAGGAGCATCGTGGGGCAATGGCTTCATCATGGAGAGCATCTGACTCATATTTGGTTTAGGCCTCTGGAATATGCTCTCAAGAGCTTCAGTGTGTAGTGGACAGCCTTCCTCGAAGAGTTCACCAGGAGTGGGCAGGCCGGTGAGCTCAATGATATCAAATGCATTGGCTTCGTGAAATGGACATTGCCGGTCATCCACTCCAGGGCCCAAGTCTTCGGATCTCTGTTGTATCCTTTGATGTGGAGGGTGGCATAGAATTGCAACAGAAGCTCTTCGTTCCAGTGCTCTTCATCAGTTACAAACTGCAGCAGACCCACTTGCTTGAAGCAATCCAATGCTTCCTCTAAACAGGGCAGACCAGCAATGGCTTCAACATCAAGGCGCTTGTGCGGGAAGATGCGACCTTGGTTGTATAGGATGCATGAATAGTAGCTGCGCTGAGGATAGCTCCAGAACCTATCTGATGAAATCCTTTTCCTTGAATAGGGGTTCTTGGAGCTGTTGAAGAACGTATTATCTGCCTTGAAGCTATTGATGTTAAAGGAGCCAGGTGCTGATGCAGGACCTGGGAACCTTGGCAGCCTTGGGACTGGCTTCTGGACATGAGGCCTGTGCTCAACATGGTAATCAAATTGAGGACCTGCAGCAGACTCAGGAACAGAAGTGTCTGGATCAGTAGCTTCGCTGTCTTCTGAAGCTTTTGGTGGGGAGGGCTCCACATTGGCTTTAGTGTTGGTTGTGGTAGCCTCAATATTTTCAGCCTCTGCTTGACTAGCTGGAGGGTCGGTTACAAGCACGTTCTCCTGGAGAACTGCTTCTTGGTGGAGCATAGGAGTGGGCTCTTGTGGTGCTTCTTCTGCGGCTGATGCAGCCGGAATGTCTTCAGCATAGACTTGAGGCCTTGGACCTTTGCGAAGCCTGCGGAATGCAGACGACGCCTGTGGGGTTGGTGTGGGCTGGGCCTCATTGTCCTCTTCCTCTTGAGGGCGTTCCGCCCATGACGCATCTTGTGCAATTGGCGTCAGAGGATGACCAATGCTGATGAGTTCGCTTTGTTCATACTGAGGAAGGGCTGCATCATCTTGTACATTGTCCTGATGACCAATGTCTTCAACAGCAATGGGGTCGGCTGCTGGTATGTCTTCAGCTTCAGAAGCCTCTGTAGAAGCAGGCTCATGAACTGTCAGTTGTCGTTCTGCGTTGGGGTGAACCATAGAAATAGGTTCAACTATCAAGGGCTCTGTGGGAGCAGCCCGAGATTTCTTGATCTTTCGCTTCTTCTTGCTGGGGGCAGTAGGAGAGGCTTCAGAGCTTTTCCTCTTCCTGGCTTCAGCCTCAGCAGTTCTTGTCTTCTTGAGCTCTGAAGCTGTTGACCGGCTCTTTGGCTTCGAGCCAGTCGTTGCAGTTGGGAAGACAATTGGAACTGCTTCTTGCCTAGGTGCCTCTGGTTCAGCCATAGCAGGCTTCTTCTTCTTCTTCGCGGCCATCTTGGGGTCGATGCCAGGACGCCCAAGTGCCTTGCGCTTCTCAGCCTCATTGTAGGCTTGTACACATCTTTCAGCCAGAGACTTCATCCGCTCACATGAACCCTGAGCTTCTGCACACTTCTTCAAAAAAATTTCCTTTAGCTCATGCAACATGGTCTTGAAGCTCTTCACTTCTTGCACGCTGAGCTTGGCCATATTCTTCTTGAACTGAGCCTTTTCATGATCAATTTTCTGCTTCAGTTCAACAATGCGCTGGGCAATTGCAAGTTCTGAAGCAATAGCGCCTTGGAAGGCAACGCTGAGGCCAACGTGTAGCTGCAGATCTTCGAAGTTGATGTTTGGTGTGGCAAACCATTCGTCGATGAAGTTGTGGATGATGGCGACATCAAAGAGAGGCAAATTGTTGAAGATTTCAGCTTCTTCTTTGCTCTTGATGAGCTGCTCTAGAGCGTCATCTCCAAGATCTTCATCACTTGACAGATCAATGGCTTCGCTACACAGAATGGCAGTAGCTGTGAGCTCTTTGCCGGTGTGTGGCTGAGGCACCTTGGCCTTCTGGGGCTTGGAGACGCGGGATACGTCTTCAGACTGCACACTGTCTTCAGGAGGTGCAGTTGCCAATGGCTTCGCCCTTGAGATTTTTGATGAAGGGGCCGGCTTTGAAGCTTTTGGCTTCTTCGACTGCTTTGGCTTCGGTACAGCAGGAGCTTCATCAGACTCAGAGTCAGCTGGAGGGTCATTCACGGCAGTCCCTTGGACTAAGATGCGGGTGAGGAGGCCCTCAAGGTTGGCATACGGACCGATGATATTGGGATCTGCGTCGCGTGTGCCATCTGCCCTTGGTGCTGAGGGACCATGGTTGAAATCTAACCCAAATTTCTTCTTGTTCTGCTTCGCTGATTGTTGGGCAAACTGGAAGTTGCGCTTGAACAGATTGTCGTCACGACACCAGAGTAGTGACGACGGATGTGCATCATCAGGCTGTGGCCCACGAACCATGCATGGATAGAAGCTTTGGGCAATAGCTTCATCTCTGGACCTGGGTACAAGGTTCTTGTATAAGATGTCTCCCCACGGTCTTTTGATGGCACTTTTCTCAGCATACCCTTGGGTTGTGAAGCGGTATTTGAACCATTGTTCTGCCCAATAGCGTCGAATCCATTGGATTCGGGTCTTGCGCTGCCCATAATTCTCTTCAGGATCTATTTTATACATTTCTGCCAGGTCTTCAGGCAGATCTTTGGAAGTTCCTCCACGTCGCTGTCTGCCCCCTTCCTTGCTGCTGCTTCTGAAGCCATAAACTTTAACTTGAAAGGCTTCAAAACTTTCAAAGGCTTCAAAGGCTTTCTTTTGCTGGACCAACAGGAACTGGCTTCAGGAGAATTTATGTGATGCTGTAGGAATTCTGCAAATGAATGCAGACTATGAGAACTGAAGGATTCTCCCACGGACATGTACCTGTGACAGCATTAAGGTGCGAGGGAAGGGGAAGAGGTCATATGCATTCTCAGAAGGTTTTGAAGATTAATCAGTTTAGAAGACATTGACCTCATCGTGCGAAGACATTCACTCATAGATAAGAAGTTGGTTCCAGATTTGTACGAACCCACAGATTAGTACAAGTGAGGAATCTAACTACTTCATGAAGCACAAGTGAATATACTAGGCATGTTATGAGATGCAGATTGAGAGATCTAACTTGTGTGAAGAGAAACTTCTTATGGTAGAAAGTGACAGAACCATGAGATCAAAAGGGGCTGTAAAAAGAGGTTTTATTTACCACACTTGGAACTGCTAGACGGAGTGGGAGATGATGCCGAGCAGTTCAATCCTCTGTGCCCTAACTTGGTGACGGAAGACACCTACGGCGATGGCGGAGAGGATGATGTCCGCGATCGGCATGAAGACGGCGTCGGAGAGGTTGCGGCAGCGAAGCGCTTTGTCGCCGGCGTCGTCGAGAGCTAGCGGTGGCGCTAGGGTTCGTGCGAGGGTGGAAGAAGGAGATAATGACTGCGGTAAGTGTGAATTTATAGGCGCAGGGGCGGCACTGTGCTATTACACCGGTGCCCCTGGCGATTCGCATCTGAAGAACGCGTGGCCAGTTTGCGGAAGTTTGGGGTTTGTTCCACGTCCCACGCACGCCTGGATTGTCGGGCGGTCGTTCCTGCTTCTCCAGATTTTATGTGGAGGAGTGAGCATTGAAAACAGACTTTATGGTTGTCTCTATATCTTCTGCTGACAAGGACGCAGTGAAGACATTCGACAGTTTCAATAGAATGCATATGACTTAGAGAGATAGAGTTTGAGATAGAAAGCATAGAGAAGTTTGGGGTCCGATCACATTCACTTAGTTCAAAAAGATTCAACACGAAGACATAGCTATAAGTGAATGCTGTAGAGGACAGAACACTAGCATATATATATATATATATATATATCTGTAGTCAACATAGTAAAGATAATCATGAAAATATGTTGAGTTCGAAGCCAAATCAAATGTGAAGACATTGCAAGGTAACGCCATGAGTGAAACACTTCAAAATGGAACGTTTGGTGGTGGCGTTACCCACCGTATAGGAAGTATTAGACCCAGACACGGCGCACAATTATCGTGGCGCTCCGAAGTCAAATTCCACATTAATGTATTCACAATTAGAATGTATGTCTTCATTGATTGAAGATATACTTTACTTTGTGCGTTGCACATCTAAGTCATCATATGCATAAGTGTTAGGATGTGTGCCTGATCACAGGACATTTGAGGATTCCAGGATATTTAGCTCACACCGTAACTTCCAAAACCTCTTCTCATCCAAGGGCTTGGTGAAGATATCTGCCAATTGCTCTTCAGTGTTGACGTGTATGATATCAATGTCTTCCTTCACAACATGATCTCTGAGAAAGTGATGACGAATTTCAATGTGCTTTGTCTTCGAGTGCTGAACTGGGTTGTTGGCAATCTTGATGGCGCTTTCATTGTCGCAGTAAAGTGGCACTTGCTTCAGATGAATGCCATAGTCCTTGAGTGTTTGCTTCATCCACAGAAGCTGAGTGCAGCAAGATCCAGCAGCAATGTATTCAGATTCAGCAGTGGAGAGAGATACACAGTTCTGCTTCTTTGAAGACCAACATACAAGTGATCGTCCCAGAAAGTGACATGTGCCTGATGTAGACTTGCGATCAACTTTGTCACCAGCATAATCAGCATCCGAGAATCCAACCAAATCAAACTCTGAGCCCTTTGGATACCATAATCCTAGAGTTGGGGTGTGAGCCAAATATCGAAGAATTCGCTTCACAGCTAAGTGATGCGACTCCTTTGGTGCCGCTTGAAATCGAGCACACATGCAAACACTAAGCATAATATCTGGCCTAGATGCACATAGATAAAGTAAAGAACCAATCATGGAGCGGTATACCTTTTGATCGAACTCTTTACCATTGTCGTCAGGACCCAGATGATGTTTGGCTGGCATTGGTGTTGTGTAGCCTTTGCAGTCTTGCATACCAAACTTCTTCAGGCAATCTTTGAGATACTTCTCTTGGATATGAAGATGCCATTGCGTTGTTGTCGTATTTGAAGACCAAGGAAGAACTTCAGCTCCCCCATCATGGACATCTGATATTGCTCTTGCATCATATATCCAAACTCTTCACTGTACTTCTGATTGGTGTAGCCGAAGATAATGTCATCCACATATATTTGGCACACAAACAGTTCACCATCATATGTCTTTGTGAAAAGAGTGGGATCCAGGGAACCAGGTATGAAGCCTTTGCTCTTCAGGAAGTATTTGAGTGTGTCATACCAGGCCCTAGGGGCTTGTTTGAGGCCATACAGTGCCTTGTTGAGCTTGTATACCATGTCAGGATGTTTTGGATTTTCAAAGCAGGCGGTTGTGCAACATACACTTCTTCTTCAATCTTGCCATTGAGAAAGGCACTTTTCACATCCATTTGATATAGAAGTATGTTATGATGGTTTGCATAGGCCAGCAGTATGTGTATGGCTTCAAGCCTAGCCACAGGAGCAAATGTTTCATCGAAGTCAATGCCCTCCACTTGAGTATATCCTTGAGCAACGAGACGAGCTTTGTTTCTGACAACTTGACCATGCTCATCTTGCTTGTTGCGGTATATCCATTTGGTGCCTATTATGTTGTGCTTCCGTGGATCAGGACGCTTAACCAGTTCCCATACATTATTCAGCTCAAACTGTTGAAGCTCTTCTTGCATAGTTTGAATCCATTCAGGTTCCATGAAGGCTTCTTCAACTTTCTTGGGTTCTGATATTGAGACGAATGCGAAGTGCCCACAGAAATTTGCTAGATGAGTTTCCCTTGAACGAGTGAGTGGACCAGGTGCATTGATGCTGTCAATTATTCTGTCAATCTGCACTTCATTGGCAACACGAGGATGTACAGGGCAAAGACTTTGCTCTTGCTGATCTGTGCTGTTGTTGGGAGGAATGTCTTCAGGCTGAGCATCGTCTTCATGTTGATCAGGTGCTGAGATGATAAGTTCTTCTTCAGGATGAGCTTCAGAAGGTATAATCTCTCAAGTTCCCATAAGCTTGATTGATTCACTAGCTGGAACTTCATCTAGCACATTTGGCAGTTGCTCTCTTTGTGAACCATTTGCCTCATCAAACCGCACATCCACTATTTCAACCACTTTGTAATGAAAGAGATTTAAGACTCTGTAGGAGTGCGAATCCTTTCCATATCCAAGCATAAAACCCTCATGTGCTTTTGGTGCAAATTTTGAAGTGTGATGTGGGTCCTTGATCCAGCACCTTGCGCCAAATACTCTGAAGTAACTGATATTTGGCTTCTTGCCAGTTAGGAGTTCATAAGATGTCTTGTTCAGAAGCTTGTGAAGATAAACACGATTGATTGTATGACATGCGGTGTCAATGGCTTCAGTCCAGAGCTTTCTTGGAGTCTTGTATTCATCTAGCATCGTTCTGGCCATCTCAATGAGTGTTCTGTTCTTGTGTTCGATGACGCCATTCTGCTGTGGCGTGTATGGAGCTGAGAATTCATGTGTGATGCCCAAGGTATCAAGATATGTATCAAGGCCAGTGTTCTTGAATTCAGTGCCATTGTCACTTCTGATGTGCTTTATCTTGGCACCAAAATTGTTCATAGCTCGATTGGCGAAGCGTCTGAAGACATCCTGCACTTCAGTCTTGTAAAGAATTATGTGCACCCAAGTATATCTAGAGTAATCATCAACAATGACGAAGCCATAGAGGCAAGCAGTAGTAGTAAAAGTTGAGTAGTGAGTGGGACCGAAAAGATCCATGTGGAGCAGTTCGAAGGGTTGAGTAGTAGTCATGATTGTCTTCGAGGGATGTTTTGCCCTCGTCATCTTCCCTGCTTCACAGGCACCGCATAAGTGATCTTTCTTGAACTTGACGCCCTCGATGCCTATGACATGCTTCTTCTTCGCAAGGGTGTGGAGGTTCCTCATGCCAGCATGCCCAAGCCTCCGATGCCAAAGCCAGCATTCTGAAGCTTTTGCAAGAAGACATACTGCAAGTTGTGGCCCTGCTGAGAAATCTACCACATACAGATCATCTTTTCGATACCCTTCAAACACTAGAGACTTGTCAGATTCCATTAGTACAAGACAACAATATTTTCCAAACATTACGATCATGTTCAAATCGCAGAGCATTGAGACAGACATTAAGTTGAAGCCAAGGGATTCAACAAGCATGACTTTATCCATGTGTTGATCCTTTGAGATTGCAACTCTACCTAGACCCAATACCTTACTTTTACCAGTGTCAGCAAATGTGATGTGGCTCTTGTCGGATGGACGTAAGGTTGAGTCCATAAGAAGGCTTCTTTTGCCAGTCATGTGATTTGTACATCCACTGTCAATAATCCATTCTGAAGACTTTGAAGACGCTGGTGTCGTACCCTACAGTGCAGTTAGGGGGATAGGCTTCACGAAGAGAATTGTGAAGTAAGAACATTTGACGAACCAGTGGGTTATGAAAACTTTGATCCAGATTAGGACTAATAGGGAGAGTAGCATGCGATTCAGGAACGAAGTACATAATGATGCCATTCGGGCATTTTATCTTGCGCCCTACAAGATTTTTAAGGTCCCCAGCAATAGCGTCAGAAGATTTTGGTTTTCTGCTAGAGACCTTTCCCTGCAAAAGAGAGTTAAGCCTTCTTAACCACCCACATCTTCAAGGGTGGCTTAGAAGCAATAAGTCTAAGTGCAGCATCTGAGAATTTTGGCTTTGAAGCCTTAGCAAACAGTCTTGCAAGTGGACAATAGTACTCATAAGAATAAGCAGAATAATTTTTGGTCATATGAACATGACGGTTTGATGAACCGCTCTCATATTCATATGTCTGAGTATGGTTTCCCTGCAAAACATTTGTGTTAGTGTGACTCAGGTGAGTCCTCTGTTTGTATGAAGCCATTGGACCGTATGAAGCCTTTGGTCTGAGGTTTGTCTTCTTCAAGTGAGGTGTCATGAAGACACTCACAGGGAGATTTTCCAGACACTTTTTCGGAACCCAGATCTTCTCCATAGGCGTTCCATTCCTGCAGTTAGTACCAATGTACCTGGCAAACACTTCACCATTCTGATTCTTAAACAGTATATAGTTTGCATCAAAGGATTCATCAATGATAATGGGGTTAGCACAAGTGAAGCCAGATAAATTGGATGGATCTGCTGAAGGTTCCTTTGCAGCAACCCACTTGGTTTTGGGGTACTGCTCAGGTTTCCAGTAAGAGCCATCTGCATTTATTTTCCTTACAAACCCAACACCCTCTTTCCTAGGGTTTAGGTTTGGAATCTGCTTCTTGAGGACATCACATAATGTCTGATGTCCTTTAAGACTTTTGTACATCCTTGTTTCAAGCAATGTCTTCAACCTAGCATTCTCATCAGTAATAGCAGTGGTATCCTCAGCAGAGGGGTTAGTTACCACATCAACAGTTGAAGATATTGCAACAGCAGTAGCAGTGGAACATTCAGCAATAGAAGTAGCATTATCACGCTCAATGCATTTAAGACATGGTGGTTCAAATCCTTCCTGAGCGGAACTGATCTGTTCGGCGTGAAGTGACTCATTTTCCTTTTGAAGATCTTCATGAGCCGCTCTCAATTTCTCAAGTTCTTGCTTCCTTTGAAGATAATCATAGGAAAGCTTTTCATGAGTTGTTGAGAGAGTATCAAGACGATCTTCAAGTTCCTGATACTTAACGTGAAGATTTTTTATGTCTTCAATTAAGGATTCAGATCAAGTCATTTCAGCACCCAACAGATCATCGCTTCTGTCTAACAGTTTTTGAATATGTTCCATAGCTTTCTGTTGTTTAGTTGCAATTTTAGCAAGTGTTTTGTAGCTGGGTTTTGAATCACAGTCAGAGTCATCGTCACTAGATGTTTGATAGCGAGTAGTGCGTGTGTTTACCTTGGCACCGCGTGCCATGAAGCAGTAGGTAGGAGTGGAGTCGTCCTTGTCATTTGCATCGGTGTCGGTGATGAAGTCATTGTCTTCAGTGTTGAAGATGGACTTGGCGACGTATGCTGTAGCCAGACTCGCAATGCCAGAATCAGACTCCTCCTCAGACTCCACCTCTGCCTCCTCAGAAGCGGACTCCTCCTCTGAATCCATTTCCTTGCCAACAAACGCACGTGCCTTGCCAGATGAGCTCTTCTTGTGTGATGAAGACTTTGAGGAAGACTTGGAAGAAGACTTTGAGTATTTCTTCTTCTTCTTGTCGTCAGAATCATATTCCTTGCTCTTCTTCTTCCTTCTGTTCTCATTGTCCCACTGTGGACACTCAGAGATGAAGTGTCCAGTTTTCTTGCACTTGTGACATGTTTTCTTCTTGTAGTCATGAGCAGAAGCTTCATCATTCCTTGAGCTTGATCGTGAAGATTTTCTGAAGCCTTTCTTCTTGGTGAATTTTTGGAACTTCTTCACTAGCATTGCAAGTTCCCTTCCAATGTCTTCAGGATCATCAGAACTGCTGTCAGATTCTTCTTCATATGAGGAAACAGCTTTTGCCTTCAAGGCACGAGTTCGCCCATAGTTTGGACCGTAGATATCTCTTTTCTCAGAAAGCTAAAACTCATGTGTGTTGAGCCTCTCAAGTATGTCAGATGGATCGAGTGTCTTGAAATCAGGACGTTCTTGAATCATCAGGTCTAGGATGTCAAACGAACTATCAAGTGATCTCAGCAGCATCTTGACAACTTCATGTTTGGTGATCTCAGTAGCGCCGAGGGCTTGAAGCTCATTTGTGATGTCAGTGAGTCTGTCAAATGTGTGCTGGACATTCTCATTGTCATTTCGCTTGAAGCGGTTGAAGAGATTGCGAAGGACACTGATTCTTTGATCTCTCTGGGTTGAGATGCCTTCATTGACCTTGGAGAGCCAGTCCCAGACCAGCTTGGATGTCTTCAAGGCACTCACACGGCCATACTGTCCTTTGGTCAGATGACCGCAGATGATATTCTTGGCAGTAGAGTCCGGTTGAGTGAACTTCTTGACATCAGCAGCAGTGACACCTTCTCCAGCCTTGGGAATGTCGTTCTCGACGACATACCATAGGTCGACGTCAATGGCTTCAAGATGCATGCGCATCTTATTCTTCCAGTAGGGATATTCAGTTCCATCGAAGACGGGGCACGCAACGAAGACTTTGATTATCCCTGCAGTCGACACAGCTAAAACTCCAGGTGGTTAAACCGAATCACACAGAACAAGGGAGCACCTTGCTCTGATGCCAATCGAAAGTGCGTTATATCGACTAGAGGGGGGGTGAATAGGCGATTTTTATGAAAGTTTTCAAAACGTGGGAGTTATGAAGACAAACAGTAGAGATATGCCTATTACTATGCAGCGGAAGTTAGACTACACTAGGCAAGCCATGGTCAAGTATCAACAGAGTGTAAGCACAGTGACAAATAGCTGTAGTGTAATAAGGATCAGGTAGGAAGATACTATGAAGCCAAACAGATCATACACTCACGTTGTGAAGACAAAAGATAGAACAGACAAGCAATGACTTCACAACGAGTGATCAGTAAGTAAAAGGAAGTGAAGATGAAACCAGTGACTCATTGAAGACAATGATGTGTTGGACCAGTTCCAGTTGCTGTGACAACTGTACGTCTGGTTGGAGCGGATAGGTATTTAAACCTTAGGACACACAGTCCCGGACACCCAGTCCTGAACACGCAGCTCAGGACACCAAGTCCTCACCGTATTCTCCTTGAGCTAAGGTCACATAGTCCTCGCCCAATCACTCTGGTAAGTCTTCAAGGTAGACTCCTAAACCTTCACAGACTTCGTTCACTGGCAATCCACAATGTCTCTTGGATGCTCTGAACGCGACGCCTAACCGTCTGGGGATGCACAGTCCTCAAGTGTAATAAGTCTTCAGATCACACAGACAAGAAGACTTAAGTGATGCCCAATTCTCTCTGGCTTTGGGTGGTTAGGGCTTTTCTCCTCGCTAGGAATTTTCTCTCAAAGGCTTCGAGGTGGGTTGCTCTCAAACGACAAAAGCCATGCACTGAAATCTAAGCAGCCAACCGTTTATGGTTGTAGGGGGCGGGCTATTTATAGCCACTTGGCAACCCGACCTGATTTGTTCGAAATGACCCTGGGTCACTAAGGAACTGACACGTGTCTCAACGGTCAGATTTCAAACTCTCATGGCAACTTTACTTGGGCTACAAGCAAAGCTGACTTGTCTGGCTCTGGACAAGATTCGCTCTCATTGTCTTCACTCGAAGACATAGGTTTTTGGTTTAGGCATCACTTCAGTCATTCTGACTGGTTCTCCTGGACCCCACTTAACAGTACGGTGGTTCCTGTGACTCAACACAAAAGAAAAAGAACTACGAAAGATCTACGTCTTCGAGCTCCATAGGCTTCATAACGTGTCTTCTTTTGTCATAGTCTTCAATATGAATATCTTCATATACCACCTTTGACTTCAATGTCTTCATACATTTTTAGGGGTCATCTCTGGTAGTAAAACCGAATCAATGAGGGACTTCTACTTGTGTTATCCTGCAATTCTCACAAACACATTAGTCCCTCAACTAGGTTTGTCGTCAATACTCGAAAACCAACTAGGGGTGGCACTAGATGCACTTACAAAAGGCATTCTTGGTGGCAAGATTGCGAATGTGGTTGACATCCACCAAGAGGCTTTGCATCTGACGTTTAAGCCAGTCGTGATGTTTGTCCTGTTTCTGATGCAGCGCGATGAGAAGCTCTCGGTCATTTAGGACACGAGATCGTCGTCGAGGACTTTGCGCAATGGTGCTACCAGTGGCATTAGTTTGAGCACGAGGGGCACATGTGTTTTCAGCAAGGGGATAAACACAAGAGACTGCTGGAACTCCTTCAATGGGCTAGGTGAAGCTTTGGTGATCAACATTGTGAAGATAAATGGGATCCTTAACAGGCTCTGGGTAAATGGCTTCAACTAACAGATCAACCTTGGGCAAGAATATAAGATGATTGCGCGCAGATGGCTGATAGTTGAAGGCTGAGTGACGCTTGATCAGACGCATGACTCATGGAGCATAGAATTTCAACCCAAAGATGTTGGAGCCAGACGCAGCCAACTGCCTGATGAAGAAGTCTTGAGCATTGAAGCTGATGCCATTGAAAATATAGAAGACCAAAGTCTTCATTGCTCCTTCAAGCTTCGCTGCAGATGAGTGTCCTTTGACAGGCCATAGAGTCTTCCTGATGATGTGGTAAATGGTGCGAGGCAGGTACTCTAGGTCTTCGACAAAGAACTCAGATGGGTATTCAGCGTCATGAGGCAAAGGCTTCATCATGCTCAGCATTTGACTCATGTTGGGTTGTGGCTTCTGAAAGATGCTTTCCAGGGCATTTTGGTGTTGTTGACAACCTGGTTCATAGTATTCACCAGGAGTGGGCAGGCCTGTGAGCTCAATGATATCAAGAGCTTTAGCTTCATGATGGACATTGCCTATCATCCACTCAAGGACCCAAGTCTTTGGATCCCTGTTGTATCCTCGAATGTGGAGAGTTGCATAGAACTGTAGCAGAAGCTCTTCATTCCAGCGCTCCTTATCTGTGACAAATTGCAACATACCAGCATCTCTGAAACAATCCAATGCTTCTTCAAGGCAGGGCAGTCCAGCTATAGCTTCAGAGTCGAGGCGCATATGTGGAAATATGCGCCCTTGATTGCATAGGACACAGGAATAGTAGCTGCGCTGCTGATAGCTCCAGACCCGATCTGAGGAAATGCGCGGTCTTGTATAAGGGTTCTTGGAGCTGTTGAAGAAGGTATTATGTGCCACGAAGCCATTCACATTGAAGACCCTAGGTGAAGTGGCAGTGCCTGGGAATCGTGGAAGTCTTGGCTTGGGCTTTTGGACTTGAGGTCTGTGCTCGACGTGATACTCAAATTGTGGATCCGCAGCAGGCGGAGGTGTCAGAATGGGCCATCGGACCATAACAGGCTGACCACGATTAAATGCAAGCTCAATTGTGTGAGGTCTTGGAGGGGGAACAGGAGCATTGGCATTGTCTTCATGGGCTTCAGGGGCCACCGGTGCTTCAGTATTGACTTCTGGTGCTACATTGACTTCTGGCACCGCAGTAGCTGCAGGCGCCTCATTGGCTTCAGGCGCCGCATTGGCTTCAGCCATGACGACGTCATTGGCGTCAGCGGTGATGTTGGTGGCCGCCTCAGGGTTGTTAACCTCCACTTCAGAAGCTGGAGGGTCGGACACGTTCTCCTCGAGAACAACATCTTGGTGGGACAGGGGTGTAGCAACTGTTTCAACTCTTGGGGCTTCTTCTTCATCGGCTGATGCAGCCGGAATTTCTTCAACCATTTTGGCTTCGGACTCAGACACGTGCATTGTGGGAGTGACTTGGGGCCTTGGTCCTTTGCGAAGCCTGTGTAATGCGGGCGACGCTTGTGGAGATGGAGTGTGCTGGGCCTCGAAGTCATCGTCATCTTGCACTAGTGGGGTAGCTTGCGGTTGGGGAGAGCTTGGAGTGTCTTGTCTCTGTGGGTGATCAGCCCACGATGCATCCTGAGCAGTTGGCGTCAGAGGACGACCAATGCTGATGAGTTCACTATGCGTGAGCACAGGCGATGATACCAATTGGTGCTCGATCTGAGGAATGACTTCATCATCTTCAACATTGTCATGAGGACCAATGTCTTCAGCTGCGGTGGGGTCAACAACTGGATTAACGTCAGGATTTTCTTCAGCTTCAGGAGCCTCTGTGGAAGCAGGCTCATGATGATAGAGGCAAAGGTGTCCCGATGTTTCGATGAGATGGTGGCTATCGTTTTCTGTGGGAGTCGACCTTGACGATCCGACTACGAACGTGCGAGACGTCGCGCCTTAGCAATCGCTAAACCAACTTCCGAGGGGTTATTGACCACGCCGGAGCACGATCAACATGACCACGAGGGCCTGTTTCCTGCGAGCAAACGAAGAACAAGCAAGAAACTGAGATTGCAATCTGGATATTGCGAATATAAGATGAAAGCTTTATTGATCAAGGTGGGGTTCTGTGACGTCTTGGTCTGGTCGTTGGACACAAACGAAGTACGCGAAGTTGCAGCTATGGCGAACTTTTAATCTAAACAAAACCCAAAGTCTAAACGACGCCCTAAGGGCTGTATATATGGAGGAAGAGAGGGGAATTTCGTGGCCCTTGAGGGTGGGGTCCGAAACCAACCCTAACTCTTGTTTCCCCACACATACGGACTCTAAAAATAGCCTATACTTAAGTATTTCGAAATTACATGGGCCTGGCCCATTAATAAGGTGACGCAGCACCTAGAATAGCCTATGGACGAATATTATGAAGTGGCATCTTGTATATTTCGTCCATGGCTTCATGCACTCCTTATGGCGGCTTCAAAGTCCTGAAATCATCACTTGTAACTCCGTTCTTGATCCCCTTGCGCATGCCATCAACTTCATGCGTGTTCTTGCTCCAATGTTCATCCTTCTCCAAGCTAGGCCCTTCATTTGAAAGCAAAACAAATGTATCCAATTTAGGCAGCATCATAATCTCATGAACATTAGAATCATTACCAAGAAACGAAAGTACCTGGTAATTTAATTGGCGTGCGCGAGCTCTAGTAATTGGTCCAGTATATGTAACAGGAGGGGCTGTGGGTGTAACAATGGTATTGATGTCCTATCACCGCCAGCCAGTAAGGGCCGCCGCAACCGCATCCCTCCACCACTCCCGTGCCGCCACACGTCCCCTCAAGCCTCCCACCACCGCAGGACTGCAAAGCCCGCGCGAAGCCCACTCGAGCCCATATGTGCCCGTATTTCCCCGCCGTCGCCCATATGTCGCTGCCTCGCGCCCAAGGAGGAGACCTCGCTCCCGACCGCCTCCTGTGCCGTCTCCCCGCCGCTCCAACTTGGTCCTTGCTGGACCTCGCTGGAGTGCGTCGCCGCTAGCAGGTGGACGCCGCCCTCCCTCTCCTTCCTCCACTGTTATTCCTCCACTCACTAGCTCTTTCCCTCTATCTTGCAGCAACGTCGCCGCCAGCCTCGAGCTCCGCGCCTCCCTGTCGCCGACAACCACACCTCCGCTCGGATCCGGCCTCCTCCTCGATGGTTCTGGCGGATCCTACCATTCCCTCCACCACTGGAGCCTCCAGGAGCCGCTATGGTCCTCTGCGTCGAGTAGGGATGCGAGCGCGCCGCGAGTTCGTGTCGTCGGTGACCGCTGCCTGCCCGCTTCGACCCCTTGTGGGCCCTGGCCTCGCCCGCTGGCCCATCCTAGCTCCTCTCACCGGCCTTCCCGGCCTCGTCCTCGACTGGGCCAAGCCCATGGTGAGCTGCCGCCTAACCCTCGTGTAACATCCCAAAATTCTAAATTTTGGAATGTTATATTAAATAAATAATTGTGATTGTTTGTTTGATTTTTGTGTGATTGATTGTGTGAAACTGAGTGGAAATTGAAACTTTTTGAAAGTTGAATGAGAGGGAATAAAAGGACTTTCCCAAAACTTTCATCTTGCATTTTGATCTCGAAGAATTCAAATTCATTTCATCACAAGATCCTAGAGTGAAGATAATATGACTTCTTCCATTTAAAGAAATGAAAAGGGGTTTGAAAATGATTTGAATTCCATTTGAAATATTTCAAACATAGAAACTTTAAGCAACTCAATGAGTTCATGAGGGAAGGTAAAATGACTTCTTCAAAATTGAAGAAAGAGAGTTGGGAGTTTCAAATAAATAATTTGGAAGTCACTTTGAAGTTATTTGGAACTCATTTTCCTTTTGAAGTTGTTTGAAATTTCAAATTCAAAATCCTCTTGGAAGTTATCTAGTTTTAATTCAAATTATTTTTCTCCTAACAGTAAATAAATGGAAATAAGGGTAAAATGATTCCCTTCAATAGAAAATTAGGAGAAAATAAATTTGAAATCATTTTGCTTTTTTAAAAATGATTTTTATTTGATTTTAAATGTAACAGCAGCATTGTTTGACTTTTATGATTTATTTTTTATATTATTTCAACTTGGAAAATAGTTCACCTTATTATTGGTATTTTTCTGAGCATTTTGATATATAATATGCCTATGTGATTTTTTTATTTTCGTCTGTTGTAATTTGTTTTCATTCTGTAAAAAAAACACAGGCGCACCACCTGGACCGAAACCCTGTTCGGCCCAGGAGCACCCAACCGGCCCATGGCCAAATTCGGCCCGACGCGGAGCCCCAACGCCCGAAGACCTTCGCGTCGCTCAACCGCCCGCGCCTCCCCCTCGCTCGCCTCCCGTCGCTGCCGCTGACTAGCGGGGCCCATCCCCGGGTCGCCCCCAACCTCCCGCCACACCGCTCGGAACGAGCTCACGTGTGTGTCGCCCGCAAGCGCCGGCGAGGCCCCGCGGATGAGGCTTATCCGCTGGTCCCCGACGCCCTGCCTTCGCCTATAAATTCCCCCGAGGCTCCTCGTTCGATCCCACCATCTCTCTGATCCCCACGCCGCTGACAGACGCCGCCCCGTCCGTTTGCATCCCGCCGGAGCACACAAGCCGCCGCCCGTCCTCCGCCCGATTCCAGCGCCGACGACGCGAGCCGCCACCATCGTCGTGATCCTCTCGAAGCACCGCATCTCCCTATACCCTCCACTGTCGCCGGAACCTGCCGGAGTCGCCGCCCTGTCTGACGACGCGCGCCCTCGTCGGAGCACCAGAGCCGCCTCCCTCTACCCCGTCTGGTGCACGCCGACGCCCACCGTCACCACCAACCGGTCGCCCGCGCCAAGCCGGTCCCCTTCGCCTCCTTCCCCGTCGCCGAGAAGCATCGCAGGCCGCCACCCCGCCGACGCCGTGGTCCTGCCCAACGCCGGCGCCGCCGCAGTTGCCCTCTGTGAGCCGCCCCGCCCCCTCGTTCTTCTCTAAGTCTCGTTTTTTGTGAACCGTTACACGAAAAAAATCGCCGGTTTTATTTTTAAACCGGTCGGTTCACTTAGTTTAGCCGCGGTAGCCCGTTTGTCTTATATGTCGACCATCCGCTGGATAAGCTCCGCAACGAATGGGTATGCACCAGTAGGAATCTGCCACGTGGCCAAGGGCCTGTTCGCAGTATATTTTAGTTTCTGTTTCACTGATTAGTCCCTAGGATTTGCAGATTGGTCCCTGAACTTTAGTTAGCCACAACTTTTTAACCGTAACTCCAAATTTGATGAAACCAACGGCAAATTCTTCGTATTGATTAGATCTATCCAGTAGTGTCATCTTTGTAAACTTTTGTCAGATTCAAATTTGAATTTATTCAGATTTGAATTCAAACTTCAAATGGCCATATCTCCTAAACCGTAGCTCCGATTGATGTGATTCTTTTTGCACCGTGTCACCGTTGCCAAACCCTATCACTTGGACCTACTCACGACATTTTTCGCACATTAGGATTTGTCCATAGTAGTTTTACTCGTATGCCTAGTATGCACTGTGGTCCACGTCACAATTTTTTTGGCACCCATGCCCTATGTTGTTTTGCACTTAGTATTTTCTTTTGATAGTTAAGTGTGTTGTGTGTTCATTTGGATTTTCCGTGTCTTTTCATGTTGCATGTTATTTGGTTCTCCGAAATGATTGCTTATGAGAGTGCAATGTTTGACTTTATAGATTTTCATCGGAGAGTGACGAATAGTTCTATTAAGTAAATTTTTGAGAGCGATATCGTCTTCATCAACTATTACCAGGCAAGTCCACATTTGACTATTCTTCCAATTACCTATGTTTATATTATGCACTTAGTCCTTTTGTGGTAGGATTGCATGGTAGGATTTATTGTTGCCAGATGGCTATGCCGTTACCTAGTAGTTCATTTGAGGTAGGTCTGATCTATACAACCTTGTCACCACCGTGTAAGTTTATTTCTGCCTCGCAAATGTAGACGTGGATTGGGTAGTGTTCATGGTGAGACATGAGTGACAAAGTAGTAATCAGGACGAAGACTTGTAAATGAACTACCTGGGCGGTATTTGGTTTGAATGGTGGCGAAGTATAGTGGGAGCATGCATGGTTAATCCATGGTGGTGCACCACTAGTGGTCGGCCGCCCAGGCTCAAAGAGATCAATCGTATTCTCATGTCTAGAAGCTTACGTGTGCAGCCACAAGCCAATATGGGCTCTGGCTTAGTTGAGTAGTTAGTGTGACCCCTTCCGGGATGGGCTAGCAGATGTAGAATGATGTAGGTGTACCGGCCTATCCGTGGGTTAAGGGGGAACATTTTCGAAAGACTATGTCTCGGTCATCCTGTTCTCAAACGCCAGGCAGTGCGAGAACTTCAAGGGAGGCGATCGAGTCTTGTGAGGAAAAGTGCGCAAACCTCTGCAGAGTGTTAAAACCTAATCGATTAGCCGTGTCCCCAGTTACGGACAACTTGAGCATCTAGTAGTGGAAATGCTGGGAGATCTCATCACTCTTAATTAAACAGTTGGGTTTTAAATGAAACTTTGGGAATGGATTGAGTTGGGTTTGCCAACTCATCCTATGCTATACAGTAGTGGTAGAGTAATATCTTTTATTCTAGGGAAAAACTAGCTTTATGCAAAAACTAAACTTAGAGCTTTCCACCAGCCAAATTGCATGTACAAATAGGTTCATTATTCTTATGATGTGACTTGCCAGTACATTCAATGTACTGACCTACAGGGCTGAAACGTCTTATGTTGCAGGGATTTTTCTACGACGAGTAAGAGTTACGTTGTAGGGTTACGGTCTACACTCAACTTGCCGTTGGCGTTGATGGGACTCCACACCCGTTCAATTGTTTCCGCTGAGATTTCTGAGGTATATATCAGTTTTACGTTATTTATACATGTGATTGCACTTTGATATATACATTGATGTACTGTGTGTGCCAGCATACCGATCCAGGGATGGCATGGATACATAGAGGCTTGACCGTTTGAGGTCGGGTCGCTACACCTCGCCTGTGTGCTATATAGTTAACTTGCCCCAGTTTCAGACAATAATTTCGGCTATCCTTTTCTGAAAACATCATATGTGCATCTTGTGTGACTTGTAACTTTGTGTGTATTGTTCCTATGGTGATGTTCTTTATATGGATATGTTCTGCTCTTCATGATCTAGATGATGGTGGGATTTGTATGCATATTGGGATGCATCTTGACATGTTAATCTCTGTTGCGAAAGTGCATGTTGCTGTTAACTGCTAAAACCTGTTGAACTTGCCATTTTGTCTTTTTCATATCTTTTTTGTGATTTTCCTTTGAGAAACATGTCCACATGTTTTAGGAGAATAATCATGTCATCTTTGCAATGGTATAACTCTTGTGCCATGATATGCCTTGTGGTGACTAGCACAAGCTTCTAAAGTTGAAGACTTGTTGTTAATGTTTTGCTAAGTCTGAATCTGTTATATTGTGATGCCATGTTTACTTGATGCTACCATCACATCTATGCGTAATCTGGAGATGTCCAGTAATCATGTTTTTGTGACCATGTTATGCTCTATCCATCCATGCCCTTTTTTACAATTTTGTCCTAAGGTAGCTTGTTCTTTCCATGCTCTCAATTTGATTAAAATATAATTGTCAGTCTGTTAACAACATGTTTCATTTTGCAAAGCTCATTGTAATTAATCTATGGATCTTATAAATTGTGCCTTTGGTTTAAGTGTAAGTATGTCATGCCTGCTACATTCTCATGACCTTTGCATATTTATTAAAATTGCTATGCTTGCTGTTATGTGCCTCCAATTCAGCATCATAATGTTACTGTTTTGCATCCCAGATTTTCACAGTCTGAGAATCTGCTATCTCATGTTTGCATCTTGTCTTGATGAATGCCATGAACTTCTTGCTCCTATGTGTATGTCATGTTGCATTATTTGAGCTCCATGATTTGTCCTAGCATGCTATGCCTTTTGATGCCATGTTCATGCAATGTAGCATACTTGTTTCATGCCTCCAACATGCCATCATATTTACTCTGCTCATGTATATGCCCAGTTTTCACCAAGTCCTTGTGTTATAAAGTTGCTTTTGCATTGATCATATTGGTTTAATCTTGATGTCTATGAACCCGAACCTTAATGATTTTTGAAGTATGTAATCTGTACTTGAAGTGCATATCAAGTTTGTGGCCATATGATTCCTATAGCATGTTGATTTGCTGCTTGCAACATGCCCACTTGCTGTTTTGGGCAGATTGTTGTTTAAACTTGCTTTGGGTGTATGTGTTGAACTGTTGCTCCGTTTTGATCATGTCCTATATGAAACTTGCTTGGTTTTGCATGTAGTTTCATCATGTCATGTTACATCCTTGATTTGAGTATATGTGCTCGATGTTGTTATGAAAACAACTTTTATTACTATGGTGCCAAAGACCAGCATATATACAAAAGGCTAGAAGGCTAGAATACAAAAGGCCAAAGGCCACATAAATATAACTCAATATAACTCTAACACCCCCTCTCAAACTCATGATGGATTCACAACACTGAGTTTGGAGAGGTGAAATCCATGTTGCGCTATAGTCTGGGCCTTCGTGAAGAAATCTGCTAGTTGTAACTCAAAGGGCACATACTGAAGAGCAATAACATGATCCTGCACAGCAGCACGCACATAAAAAGCATCAACACCAATATGCTTGGTAAGCTCATGCTTCACAGGGTCCCATGCAATACTAATAGCACATGTACTGTCGGAAAAGAGGGTGGTAGGTGCATTAATAGAAACACCAAAGCCCTCCAGTAACCATCGTAACCAAGTCACCTCTGTCGTCAGAAGAGCCATAGCTCGCAACTCGGCTCTGCACTCGAATGGGAAACTGTAGCCTATTTCTTTGTCTTCCAGGCAATGAGAGAACCACAAAAAAAACACAGTAAGCAGAAAGTGAACGGTGATCCGAAGGATCACTAGCCCACGTAGCATCCAAATAGGCCTAGAACTGTATCGAACTGGAACGGGGAAAAAGAGACGATGAGAGATCGTGCCACAAAGATATCGTAGAACACGAAGAAGGTGACTATAGTGAACTGAAGTGGGAGCAAAAACAAACTGACTCGGAGTATGGACAGGATACGAGATATCAGGATGAGTAACGGCAAGATAGACAAGACTCCCAACAAGATGACGATAACGATTCGGATCAGACAGGGGCTCACCATCAGAAGCACAAAGGTGAAGATTGAGCTCCATATATAGGAGTCTCAGCAGTGCTCTCATCACTAAGAGCCGCACGAGCAAGAAGATCCTGGATATACTTTTCTTGGGAAATAGAAAAGACATCAAAGGTGGAGGAAACTTCAATCCCTAGAAAGTAACGAAGAGGACCAAGATCAGACATAAGGAAGTGCTCACTGAGACAGGCCTTGACAAAGGCAATGTACTCAGAATCGTTGCCAGTGATGATCATGTCATCAACATATAGAAGAAGAAGAAGAAGAAGAAGAGTGCGACCACGAGCAGAAAGGTGGACAAACAGCGATGGATCATGAGCATTGGGAGAAAAACCCGCTGTAGTGGCCACCAAGGAAAAACGCTCAAACCAAGCTCAGGGGGCTGGCTTAAGGCCATAGAGAGAGCGATGAAGACGACAAACCATACCATCAGGAACTGAATACCCAGGTGGTGGCTGAATATAAACCTCCTCACGCAACTCACCATTAAGAAAGGCATTCTTAACATCAGGCTGAGAGACGGACCAGTGGTGAACAGAGGTCACAACGAGAAGTGTGCAGACAGTGGTCATATGAGCCACAGGAGCAAAAGTCTCATCATAATCATGTCCATGCTCCTGCTGAAAGCCACGAGCCACAAGGCGAGCTTTATAACGCTCAAGAGAACCATCAGAGCGAGTCTTGATCTTATAGACCCACTTACAAGTGATGGGACAAACACGAGGGGGGAACTAGATCCCATGTGCTGTTGCGCTCAAGGGCTGCAATCTCCTCTACCATCGCAAACTGCCATTCAAGGTGAACAATAGCATCTCGATGAGAAGTCGGCTCAAGAGCGGTCGAAAGACCATAGTGAGAAGGAGAATATCGGTCAGGGGCAGACAAGACCGAGAACGGAGACCATAAGTCAAATGAGAGGAGGAGGACGGCATACCAGAAGTAGAGGACATGCTACTAGACTTATCCACAACACGTGGACGACGAGTATAATGGAAAGGAAAGGAGGGAAGATGTGGAATCACTGGAGGTGGAGACGGGGAATGTATTAGTGAAGAAGGTGGAGAAGAGTCATGCGGTGAAGGTTTAGAAGGGGAAGGTATCGGTGATGAAGGTGGAGAGTCATGCGATGAGAGAGGAGAAGAAACCGTAGGAGAGTACGACGTCGGATCTGCAATAGCGGGACGAGGAGTGGGAATACTGGGCACAGAGGGAGGTGTATTCGGAAATGTAAGAAAAGAGATGTCCTCCATGGAAAAGGCCGAGGAGGATGGACGTGGGTAGACAGGACGAAACTCATCAAAGGTCACATCCCAGGAAATACGCATCCGGCGACCAACAGGATCCCAACACCAATAGCCCTCATGCTCATCACTGTATCCGAGAAAGACACACTCGACAGACTGAGCAGTCAATTTGGTGTGTTCATGAGGGGCAAGCAAAACATAGCAAACGCAACCAAACAAACGAAGCACCGAATAATCGAGAGAACGGCCAGAAAGACGCTCAAAAGGAATACCACCCTATAGAGCACCAGATGGCTGAATATTAATGAGATAAGTGGAACTGGTAATAGCCTTAGCCTAGAAGTGAGACGAAAGAGAGGCCACGATCATCATCGCACGCGCCGTCTCAAGAAGGTGACAATGCTTGCGCTCCGCAACAGCATTCTGAGCATGAGCACCAGGGCAAGAGAACTGAGAAAGAGTACCCTGCTCAGCAAGGAATCCTCACAGCGCATTGGAGATATACTCACCAGCTGAATCTGCGCGAAAAACATGAATTGAAGTGGAAAACTATGTATGAACCATGGCAACAAAAATTTTGTATATAGATAACACCTCACTATGAGAAGACATGAAATAAATCCAAGTGTACCGAGAAAAATCGTCTATAAAGATAATATAGTACCGTGACCCCCTTTTGAAGCGAAGGTAGCCGAACCCCAAACATCAGAGTGAACGAGATCAAAAGGGCGTTTAGACACTGACTCACTGTGAGGATAAGGTAGTTGAATCTGCTTACCAAGACTACAACCCACACAATCCAACGAAGTGTTACCAGAAACAGACCCTAGAACACCGCGATGAACCAAGGATGAGAGACAAGAACCACATAAATGGCCAAGACGATGATGCCACTGCTGAAAAGAGCTGGTAGATGCAACAACAGGGGTTGCAAGACTAGTGGCGTTGGCAGAGAAGGCAAGACGAAGCCAGTCAAACTCCCAAACACCATCAGAGTGTCGAGGGCCAGCACCAAGCAGAGCGCCTGCGCGACGATCCTGAATAGAACATGAATCGAAATCGAGAGTGGCCCTACAACTAGAGTCAACAATCTGACCACCATATATGAGTTGCATGGTAAGTTGAGGAACATGAGCGACAGAGGGGACATGAAATGAAGAAGTGCTAAGCGTGCCTCAACTAGCTACAGGGAGAGGGGTGCCATCAGCCGTAAGAACACGAATAGGGGACTCGACAGGTCGAATAGAGGTCAAAGTGGAAGAATCGTAAGTCATATGAAAAGATGCTCCAGTATCAAGGAGATGTACCTGAATGAGTAGAAGGTGGTTTCTCATTGCCATAGGAGTCCGTCATGGAAATTGCAGAACCTGTCAGTGAAGATTCCCAAGCAGCAAGCAAGCATTGCAGCTGCACAATCTCACACGCAGACAAGGACATGATGGAAGAAGTCGATGTAGAAACACATGCCGACGATGAGCATTCGCCGCCACCCGTGGAAACCGCGTGTAGGGTTGACTGAGAGTACCAAGTCGATGCAGAGCCGCATGTGGAAGCCACTGGGGGAGTCGGCATGGAGCGGTCACCACCGCGCGCGGAAGCCGCGAGAGGAGTGGATCTAGAGCGGCCATCATCACGTGCGGAAGCCGCGGGAGGAGTTGACGTAGAGTGGCCACCACCGCGTGCGGAAGCCGCGAGAGGAGTCGATGTAGAGCAGCCACCACCGCGTGCGGAAGCCCCGAGAGGATTCGACGTATAGCAGTCACCACCGCGCGGAGAAGCTGCGAGAGAAGTCAACGTAGAACGGCCACCGCCATGTGTAGAGGTCAAGAGAGGAGCCATGGTAGAGTGGCCAACAGAACGTACAGAATACGTTGTAGGTGATGACGTCACATGTGGACGAGCACCAAGCACCGAGGAAAGACGCATGTGCGAGACATGATCAGTGTAAGCTACACCATCCAAAATCAGCGGGCAGCCAGGAGAGGAAATCCTGCCCGACAACATTGACATAACCGGTCAACCGAGACAGTACATGCTAACAGATCGCGGCCAACCGCCCCAGCCAAGCACTCGTTGGAGGCAACCAGCAGCTAGCGCTCCAGGAATTGGGTCGACGGCGTTTTCTCTCTCTCTCTCTCTCTCTCTCTCTCTTTTATTTCTTTTTTTGGATGAAGGGAAATTCTGATATGATCATGAAACGACAGGGGTTCCAACTCCCATGACCACACCACGCGAGCGCTTGAAAGTCAGCAGTAGGCGGAGAGAGCAGGATCTGATGGGCGACCATCAGCGATAGGCGGACGAGGCCACTGGCCAGCGGCGGACGGAGCCGGTGGCGGACGGCGGCCGACGTTGACTGGGATGGATTAGGATGGCCGTCAACCACTAGCAGGCACCACTGCAGGTGAACAGGCAGTTCCTTGTGAGGAACGGCCCGATGCCGATGGAGGGAAGGACGGTGGCCGGCGGCCATGATAGCAGCCTGAGGAGTCGGCAACAGGAGGCGATTTGAACTCCGGCAGGGCTTCCGAGGTCCAATCTGGGTGGCAGCAGAGGTGAGCTGGATGGGGTGGCAGTCAGCAGGGCAACAACGACGTGGGGAACAGGGAGCAGCTGGAAGAAAGACACGGTAGCTGGAGGCAGCCAGAAAGAAAAATCTATCGGGAGATGAGGACAAGTTGCGGCGTCCGAGAAGACCTAAACCTAGGCTCTAATACCATGTCATGAAAGCAATTTGTATTACTATGGTGCCAAAGACCAGCATATATACATGTGCAAGAGAATGCCAGAATGCTAGAATACAAAGGAAAAAGGCCACATAAATATAACTCAATATAACTCTAACAGATGTTTGAATGCATTTTGCATCAATGCCATGTTTAACTTCTTTTGCTCATATCTTCTAGGTCGTAGCTCCGAATTAAATGAACTTTATATGTAACTTGACTAGAAAGATGTGTAGATCATCATGGTGCATTTTAACTTGCTGTTTAAAAAATCTAACATAATGTTTATTGAGATCTGGACTAATTTCAAAATTTGCATATGAGCACTTACCGTAGTTGTTATATGTTGTTTTTGGCCTCATTTAAACTTGCTTTGATGTGATGTTCTTGTATGCATGATCTCTTGCCATGAGTAGCATCATGTAGCCTTGTTATGCATCATACTTGGTTGAGCATCGTGTCATGTTTATGTGTTGTGTTTTTACCATGTTGTTTGCTTCTTTCCGACTATGCTCCTTCTCGATAGTTCCCGTTTCACTGCGATCGCGAGGATTCGTTCGACTACGCTTGGTTTGTCTATGTTGGTTTGTCTTCTTCATGAACTCGATCTTCTTCTGAGCGGGATTTCAGGAAAGATGACTGTCACCTTGGATCTCACTACTATCTTTTCTATGCTAGTAGTCTCGATGCTATCGCTATGTCGCGCAACCCACCACTTGTTTATCAAGCCTCCCAAATTGCCATGATAAGCCTCTAACCGTTTCCACCATCCTAGCAAACCCATTGTTTGGCTATGTTACCGCTTTGCTCAACCCCTCTTATAGCTTTGCTAGTTGCAGGTGCAGTTGCAGGTTGTTCCATGTTGGGACATGGACATCATGGGATATCACAATATCTTTTATTAATTAATGCATCTATATACTTGGTAATGGGTGGAAGGCTAGGCCTTTTGCCTGGTATTTTGTTCCACTCATGCCGCCCTAGTTTCCATCATACCGGTGTTACGTTCCTTGATTTTGCGGTCCTAACACGGTCGGGGTTTATGGGCCCCCCTTGACAGTTCACTTTGAATAAAACTCCAACAAGGCCCAACATAATAATAAACATGATAATAAATTTGACGCATAGGGAGTTAGCGCTACCTGAGGTTCGTTATTCAACATAATACATGGGGGCCAGTGCTGCCAGTGCTGGTCCAAACTAGACTCCTGTGCGGCTTCCCCTAGGAAACTCAGGTCTCAGTTGCCATACGCTGTCCTCATCCAATCGTGGCCTGAGATGAGATACGTGCGGCTCCTATCAGGGTGTCGGCACGTCCGGAGGTCTCGCTAGACTTGTTTTACCATTGTCGAAATGTCTTGTGAACCGGGATTCCGAGCTTGATCGGGTTGTTCCGGGAGGAGGATTTTCCTCTGTTGATCGTGAGAGTTTGTGATGGACTACGTTGGGACACCCCTGCACGCCAGAAGCCGTGTCTGCGGTTATGTGGCAGATGGGAATTTTTAATATCCGGTTGTAGAGAACTTGACACCAGATCCAAATTAAAATACACCAACCGCGTGTGTAACCATGACCGACTCTTTTCGAGTGAGTTCAAGAAGAGAACACGGTGGGGTTATGTTTGAAAGTAAGTAGTTCAGGATCACTTCTTGATCATTACTAGTTTGTGACCGTTTGTGTAGCTTCTCATCTTACTCTTGCACCCGTAAGTTAGCCACCATACAATGCTTAGCGCTGCTGCAACGTCACAACTTATCTTTTCCATACCCATTAAGCTTTGCTAGTCTTGATACCCATGATAATGGGATTGTTGAGTCCTCATGGCTCACAGATTACTACAACAACAGTTGCAGGTACAGGTAATGCGATGATCTGACGTGAGAGCGATATTTGCTTGTTTTGGAGTTCTTCTTTTGCTTCTTCTCCAATCAGGGGATAGGTTCCTGGTCGACAGCCTGGGCTAGCAGGGCGGATGTCGTTTGTGTTTTCCGTTTGATTTCATCCGTAGTCAGATGCCTCTCTTCTGTATGATGTTTGATGTATTCATGTGGCACTGTATGCCTTTGTATGTATCTCCATCTATTATGTAATGGTACGATGTAATTAGATCCACCTTGCAAAGTGTTTTCAATATGTGCTTCTACCCTTGGTGGGACCTTTGAGTTCCCCTCCGATAAGGTCGCATATTGGGCGTGACAAGTTGGTATCAAAGCCTCGACCTACCATAGGATCCCCCTTGATTGATCGTAGTTTGGCCGTTGTCGAGTCTAGAAGAAAAATATTTTCGAAGTCTACTTATATCAGAGAGCAGGGATTCTTTTTACTCCTCAGCCCCTTCGTCTCTCTGGTGAGGAATTATGACGTGGGTGTCTTGATACAATTCCTCTTCCCCTTCAAATTTTCTTTAGGATCACACAGGTATTTTCATTCGTTGTCTATCCTTTGTTCAATTGGTTCGCTTCTCTTCGAGTTATTCCATCCTCTTCAACTTTTGCAACATCGATTCTCAGCTTTCCCAATGGAGTTCGTTTCCCCATCCCAAGATGTTTTCTTTTCCCACCCTTTTTTCTACCTAGAGTCTGAAGCCTCTACTCGAGCATCCATTTCACTCGTGCAAAGTCTCTTCATTCTATCCTTAATTGTTTCAACTGGTGGATTCTAGTTCATCATTCTCTCTCTCTCATGGATTCAATTCAAGTATTCGGTGTTGATCATATTCTTTTCCTTGACTCAAATGTTTCCCCTTGCTCATTTTCCTCTCGACATTTAATCATTCCAGAGGGTTGAAGCGTGCTTGCATTCAGTTAATTTGAGGTTGTCACCTCATTCAAGTCTTTCTATTGTTCCGGTGCATTATCTCTCTCTCTCTCTCTCAACCGATCCTTTTCAATGGTGTTTTCCTTTCAGTGGGCCCTAACCCAAAGGTTTATCCCCAGGATCTTACCTAACTCTTCTAATTTTCTGGAGTTATTCTCAAATTCTTTTCAAAAGTTTCACATAAGAATGAATTTTCATCAGTTGCCTTCTTCGAGATCGCTTTCAAATTCTTTTCATCTTTGGCTCAAATCTAGTATTCATTGTTCCGGAGCATCTCTATAATTCTTCATGGTGGTTGTTGTCATCATTCTCACCTTTGAAGACTAAAGAAGAGTTTCTCTTAAATCTTGCTCTGGTCTCTTTAAGGTTCATGGTTCTAACTTCATGCCATCCTCGTAATTGTTTTCGATTATGAGAATTCTTTCATACTCATCCGCAACATTTTATGATAGAGGCAAAGGTGTCCCGATGTTTCGATGAGATGGTGGCTATCGTTTTCTGTGGGAGTCGACCTTGACGGTCCGACTACGAACGTGCGAGACGTCGCGCCTTAGCAATCGCTAAACCAACTTCCAAGGGGTTATTGACCACGCCGGAGCACGATCAACCTGACCACGAGGGCCTGTTTCCTGCGAGCAAACGAAGAACAAGCAAGAAACTGAGATTGCAATCTGGATATTGCGAATATAAGATGAAAGCTTTATTGATCAAGGTGGGGTTCTGTGACGTCTTGGTCTGGTCGTTGGACACAAACGAAGTACGCGAAGTTGCAGCTATGGCGAACTTTTAATCTAAACAAAACCCAAAGTCTAAACGACGCCCTAAGGGCTGTATATATGGAGGAAGAGAGGGGAATTTCGTGGCCCTTGAGGGTGGGGTCCGAAACCAACCCTAACTCTTGTTTCCCCACACATACGGACTCTAAAAATAGCCTATACTTAAGTATTTCGAAATTACATGGGCCTGGCCCATTAATAAGGTGACGCAGCACCTAGAATAGCCTATGGACGAATATTATGAAGTGGCATCTTGTATATTTCGTCCATGGCTTCATGCACTCCTTATGGCGGCTTCAAAGTCCTGAAATCATCACTTGTAACTCCGTTCTTGATCCCCTTGCGCATGCCATCAACTTCATGCGTGTTCTTGCTCCAATGTTCATCCTTCTCCAAGCTAGGCCCTTCATTTGAAAGCAAAACAAATGTATCCAATTTAGGCAGCATCATAATCTCATGAACATTAGAATCATTACCAAGAAACGAAAGTACCTGGTAATTTAATTGGCGTGCGCGAGCTCTAGTAATTGGTCCAGTATATGTAACAGTAGGGGCTGTGGGTGTAACAATGGTATTGATGTCCTCATCATTTTAGGAGTTCTTTCCATTTTGATTCTCCGAACGCCATCATTCTAGATTCTCAACTTTCAGCTCTCGTTCTCCATACTCTACCGGTGCTTCGTTCAAGCATTCTTTAGTCAGCTCGTGACCTCTTCGTTCTTGTGTATCTAAATTCCTATGAGTATCTTCTTTCATTTTCTAATTCCTCTCGGCGATGCGTCCTCTCTTCTTCGTTCATTTTCATTTCTTTCGGTGGTTCGTTGAAGACCTTCCCAATTTTATGCTAAATCTCTGCTCAATTCTTTTCAAGATGAATAAGTTGCATGACAAATCCGTTTGTCATCAATTAAATCTGATGAGGATAAGCATAATGTAATTCTTATTCTTATTTCATCATGGTCAACTAATTCCTTCCTTCGGAGATTGTTCATGATGAATCATCTCTCGGTTCTAAGTTGTTCATATTTTTCTTTTTCAGAGTTCCAAGTTTTCTCTGTTGTCTCGTCGTGAAGCTCCATATAAATCATCACAAGGTCTCATCTTGTTCTTTTCAACCTTCGGTTCTTAATCCTATTGTTTACTAGAGTTCTTCATGGTGGTTCATAAAGAATTTAACTCATTCTTATCAAGGATTTAATTCATTCTTCCAGCCCGTCAAGATTCTTGTTGGAGCTCAGGTGTCCCTCTTCTTGCATACCAAAGTGCAACTAATTCTTTCTTGTCTTTCAGACATGTTGTTTCTCATCTTTTCATTCTCCCAAGCAAACAACCTTTTCCGTTTTTGGCCGGTTATCACCTCATAATTTTGAGATGTTTTCCAAAAGCCCACAGCAACCTTATTCTTTTTGTTGTCAAACTTCCAACAACTCCATTCAATCCTTCCTTTCAAGGATGCTTCTCAATTCAATTATGGTGGAAGTTGTCTTTTGTTCCTCCTTTTCTTTTCGTTTGAATGATTTACCTTCTGTTCTTCCATTCCGGAGGCAGTGTGATGTTGATCTTTTCGCCCATCATCTTGTTTAATCCTTGATTATCCATTTTACCGGAGTGTCAAGTCCTCTTTTGAAGTTTTTTCTTTCCAATCTCTGCTTTCCTTTTCTACTCGGATGCTATCCGAATTCTTTCGTTCTTACTCCTTTTCTATCATGTTCTAATTGAGTGGTTTCAGAGTCTATCTTGTTCCTTGAGCTTTTGACTCTCGTCATAATCGTCGTTCCTCTTTTCTACCCGAGTGCTCGCGACCTTGTTCATCCCCTCTCTTGTGTTCTTATTTCACCTTATCATCTTTCTCTTCTGTCTCGTTACTAAGATCTCGGGACGAGATCTTCTGTTAGTGGAGGAGAGTTGTAATGCCCCGAGACCAATGCGCCAGATGTCTTCTGTTTATTCGCATCGTTACCATGTCATTCGCTTGCGTGTTGCATTTGTCATGTCATCCTGTGCATTTCATTTGCATGTTTTCCAAAACTTGCATCCGTCCAGGTCTCCTAGTTCTCTCCGTTGTCCGTTCCGAGCCCATTCACACTCGCCCGCCTCCGAAATATTATTTTATAAGTGGCATAAAAATGTTCTCGGAATGGGTTGGAAGTTGATGTGCGGTGTTGCTTTATTGTTGGTAGACCGCCTGCCAAATTTCATCGCATTCGGAGTCCGTGTGATAGCCCGACCATTAAACATATAACAGCATTTTAGCCGGTCAAACGTCAGATGTTTTCGGTATACGGAAACTTCTGTTGGGCCTCTCTCTCTCTTGTATCCCGCAGCCCAAGGCCTTCTACAGCCCATCTAGCCCAGCTACCAATCCCCTCCACTCCGGACCGTCCGATGGCGATTGAACGGTCCGAAAATGAACTAAACCCCCCAACCCTAGCCCCTTTTGCTATATATGGACACCCCTCTTCATTTTTGGGCATCCCTAGCCCCTCCACCTACCTCTAGCCTTCCCCCTTGGATCAGCCGCCACCACCTCGAAATCTGCACCACCCCACTCCATCGCCGCCACTTGTCGCTGCCAGGCCAGTCAGCGTCGCCGCAACCGCTTCCCTCCACCACTCCCGCGCCGCCATGCGTCCCTTCAGTCCTCCCACCACAACAGGCCCGCCAAGCCCGCGGGAAGCCTGCCCGAGCCCATTTGGACCCCTATGTCCGCGTCGTTGCCCGTACGTCACTGTCTCGCGCCCGAGGAGGAGCCCTTGCTCACGAGCGCCTTCCGTGCCAGCTCCCCACCGCCCCACCTTGGTCCTTGTCAGACCTCGCCCGAGTGCGCCGTCGCTAGCTGGTGGATGCCGCCCTCCCTCTCCTTCCTTCGTTGTTGGCCCTCTCCCTCACGAGCTCTTTCCCTCTATCTCGCAGCAACATCGCTGCAGGCCTCGAGCTTCGCGCCTCCCTGTCACCGACGACCCCGCATCCTCTCGGATCCGGCCTCCTCCTCGATGGATCGGGAGGATCCCGTCATTCCCTACACCACCGGAGCCTCCAGGCGCTGCTGTGGTCCTCTGTGTCGAGCATGGACACGAGCACGCCGCGCGTCCATGCCTTCGTTGACTGCTGCCCGCCCGCTTCGATCCCTTGTGGGCCCCGACCTCGCCCACCGGCCAATCCCAGCTCCTCTCGCCTGCCTGCCTAACCTCGTCCTAGACTGGGCTAAGACCATGGTGAGCCGCCGCCTAACCCTCGCCTGTGCGTTGTATAGTTAACTTGCACCCAGTTTCAGACTTGATAATTTCGGCTAAGTCGTTTTCTAAAAACATCATATGTGCATCTTGTGTGTAACATCCCAAATTTTCAATTTGGAATGTTATACATTAGGTCATCATGCATATCATATTTTATTTTGCTTTTGGTTTTGATCCTAGAAAATCCTAAGCAACTCAAGGACCCACGGAGTGAGTTGGGGATTTCGTTATTTACATATTTGAGTTTTCTCAAATTACGTAAAGAGGATCATTTGATTTTATTTATTTTATCATCAATTATTTCTATTACAAAAATATGAGAGAGGGAATAAATGACTTTCCCAAAATATAAAAATATTGAGGATTTAATAAAAAAATCAAATAAGTTTTATTTCGGAGTTTTTCGGTATTTTTATTTGAATTTAGGAAAAATGTGCGTTTTTCAAAATTGCATTTAGGGCCCAGATAAATGTTCACTTTTTCGGGCTTGATTTTAGAAGCCCGGGAAAATTTATTTCGTGATTTTTGGAGTCCGTTTAGTATTTCTTTTTATTTTTCTTCCGAGCGTAATTATTTTATAAAAAAACGGAACCGACTATGGGCCGTACTCGGCCAGGACTCCCCTGGCCGGGGCCTTTATAAGGCGCCACCCCGGGGCGAGAGAGCCCAGCCGCCCCAGCCCGAGAGCCCAGCCGGCCGAAACCCTAACCCTAGCCCAGCCCCGCCGCCGCCGGAGCCGCGCGTCGCCCGAGGTTCGCCGCCCTCGAAATCCGTGCTGTTTAAAAAAATAAAAAATTCTGTTCGTCATTTTTCTTTTTCGTTGGATTTTCCGCGGTTATTTTCTCATCGCGATTTCTGATCCGATTTTCGCTTTAGTATAACTTTTCGCTCGTTTATCGGAATCAGGCGATTCCAGCGCCTGGAGTTTCGTCTCGAAACCCTCTTTCCGAATAATCAACTTAAACAAGTTTTTGCTACTGTAAAATTTGCCTTAGATCCAGATTACTAGAACGAAGTTGTTTTCTTTCGCCGTTTGATTTCTTTTGCTTTGTTCGATTTGATTCTTTTTGCAAACCAGGGTTCTTAAGTTGAACTTTCTGGTTAGATCTTCTATTTGAGTTTTACCTGTGCATTAGATGAGTACTTATTGTATGCTTGTTTGTTTGTTTGCGATAGAATACCCGGAGTGCGCCGCCTGTTACTTTGAATCTCTAGGTTTCGCGGATCATCAGCAAGGCAAGTAACACTTTGATCATGCCTTTTTCTACAACCCAGTTTTATTGCATTAGATCAATCCTCACACATTGCATGATTAGGATCTAATTAAATTGTGGGATGGGAAGTAGATGAGGTAGTACCTATTACCTGTTTATTATCAAACCTTTGGGAGTTACTTCTGCGTTTGCTTTATGCCATGCTATGCTAGTAGACGTGGATTGGGTGAGTGATATCCATGACAGATGTGAGATTGTTAATTAAGGGTTTATCTAAGGTGGCAACCTAAACACACATCTGGGTGGATTGAGGCACCTGGTTATTCCAGGACTTGCCTGTTTTTCTTTTGGACCGCCACCCAGGCTCAAAGGGATCATGAGATTATTCATACTAGAAACTTCCGTGTGCAGCCACAAGCCATTATGGGCTCTGGCATAGTTGATTAAGTTGGGCGAACTCTTACAGTGGTAGACTAGCAGATGTAGGGGATGTAGGTGGTACGGTCTACCCGATCGTAAGGTGCTAGCGCTTCTGAAAGACTATGTCTCGGTCATCCGTTTCTCAAACACCATGTAGTGCGAGAAATCCAACGGAGGCGATCGAGTCTTGTGGGGAAAAGTGCGCAAACCTCTGCAGAGTGTAACAAACTAATCATGGTTAGCCGTATCCCCGGTTATGGACATCTTGAGTATCTAGTACCTGGATTATCATGTGAATCTCAACATGTTACTCTAAAATTAATTTTGTTGGGTTTAATGATGTTACTTAATTGGGATTGAGAATGTTGTCAACCATTCTCGATGTTTAACAACCACCATGATAGTAATTAAATTTTATTCCTTTGAAGTAGGGAAAAATTGGCTTTACGCAAAAACTGTAACCATAGAGCTTTCCACCAGCCAAATATGCATATAGTATAGCTGTTGCATTCCATTACTCTCTATGTGTTATCTTGCCAGCATATTCCATGTGCTGACCCGTTTTCGGGCTGCAACGTTAATGTTGCAGACTTTTCAGACGACGATTAAGGAGTTTTTAGGTCGTGGTTCTATACTCAGTGATGCCGTTGGAGTTGATGGACTCACTTATCTTCCAAGCCTTCCGCTGTTATCATTATTAGATGGCCTTAAGCCATATTTATTGTAATAAGTTCTCTTTTGAGACACTCGATGTAATAAGTGTGTGATTGCTACTCTACTATAAATCCTCCGAGTACTGTGTGGTGTCAGCATTACTGATCCAGGGATGACGCCGGAGCACAGAGATCAAACTGTTTGAGGTCTGGTCGCTACAGAGATGATATCAGAGCACACGCTGACTGCAGGACACGACCACTAAGCTAAAGACCTAGATCACTACTCACTCTCTTCTCTTCTGACCTCTCATCTTTTCTACTCTTTAGGATGGCGGATGCAAGGAACAAGTTCACCCAACCAGATGAAGATACACCCTTTGGACGCCACTTGAAGGAAATCACTAGATACCTGAACATAGGAATACCAAGCTTCACGGGAACCTACAACGCCACTTTACCTGAAGAAGAGCGCTGGATGATTCAAGTTCAAGTTCCAGGAAGGACGTTCATGCCAGTCACTGAGCCCATAGAGTTTTCTTTTGATGCACCAACTTGGAGTCTAGGAAAGAGTATGGAAGCTCACATCGCCATGGGACGCATTGGAGAAGTCTACCGCAAGGATCTCAAGGATACTATCTACCAGATTTGTGGGCGCCGAGATGAACACTGGGAGGTGATCAGCACCAGGAAAGATAGATCAATTGCAGCTTTTATCCAGGAGTTAAACCAGCACATTCGACGACAGGAGAATCAGATGTGCGCCGACATGATAGATCTGAAGAAGGCTAAGACTAGAATCAAGGAATTGGAGGAAGAACTCAAGGCTACACGCGAAGATTATGAAGAAGAAATTGAAGTATTGGTGGAGAAGAATGACAATCTGATCAAGAAGATTGGAATATTTATGGGAGGCCCGACACCAGTAGATGAAGACAAAGAACCCAAGGAGATTAGCCCGAAAGACTACATCATCATTGACGGCACCGGCTCGGAATAAGATAGTAGCAATGATGACTACGTTGATGAAGCAGGAGCAGATACCATGGAGTCTACAACCGTAGAATATTTCTAGTAGACCACCTCATCAGTAGTAGTAGTCCACCATGTAAATTTAGTAGTCCGAGCACTTTGCGATAGCTAGATCGATTGTATGCCTTTGTTTGTTTGATTGAAGTGAATTGATTGCTTTTGCCTCATGTGCATATGGGTAGTGTTTTCTCTTTAGACCCCCTCTATTCTTATATCTCATCTTTTCTAAACCCTCAGATGCCTCCGAGACGTGACCCCGGATTTGCCTTTCCGCCGGAGCTCACCCAGTTGATCCAGCAGCAAAACACCTTGATGCAGTTGCTAGTTCAGAATTAGAATTAGGGGAACAACAACAATAACCCACCACCACCACCACCTGTTGACCACTTAGCCCGTTTTCTTAGGTTGAATCCGCCGGTGTTTTCCAGTAGCACCGAGCCGATAGTAGCAGATGATTGGCTCCGCAAGACAGCTAGGGAGTTGACCACAGCAGGATGCACAGATGCGGAGAAGGTGAAGTTTGCCGCACATCAGTTAGAAGGACCCGCAGCATCCTGGTGGGAGAATTTCACAGCCACCTTCCCAGTCGACACTGTCACATCGGACCAGTTTCAGCAGGCTTTTCGTACTGCCCATGTTTCAGCAGGAGCAATGGCCATGAAGAAGCGTGAGTTTCGTAACTTGCGCCAAGGAGGACGGACAGTTGGCCAGTATGTGGAGGAGTTTAGTAAGCTAGCACGTTATGCCCCAGATGACGTTGCTACGGATGCAGCTAAGCAGGAGAAATTCCTGGAAGGACTGAATGATGAGTTGAGTATGAAGTTGATGGTAGCCACCTTCAACCACTACCAGGAGTTGGTAGATCGTGCTCTTATGATTGAAGGGAAGCAGCAGCAAATTGAGAACCGCAAGAGGAAGTATGGACAAGGAAAGTATAATTCAGGAGCTCAGCAGAAGCCACGTTTTACCCCTAGACCGGGAGGACATTTTCAGCATACCCATGGAGTAGGTAGCTCGCACAATCACAATGGCACCAAGAATGGTAATGGGAATGGAGGTAACATCGATTGCGCCAGTAAGACAATTTTGCTCACAACACCAGAAGGGAGAAGGATCAAGTATGTATCCCGGCATGTGCCAAATAGGACACAAGTAAATTCCTTATCAGGAGTTGTGCAGGAGGAAGTACCAGTGGTAATGGATTTCCCTGATGTATTTCCAGAAGAGTTGCCAGGCATGCCACCGGATAGAGATATCGAGTTTTTGATTGAGTTATTACCAGGCACTGGGCCAATATCGAAGAGACCATATAGGATGCCAGCAAAAGATTTGGTGGAAATTAAGAAGCAGATTAAGGAGTTACTGGATAAGGGATATATTCGCCCAAGTTCTTCGCCTTGGGGATCACCAGTACTTCTAGTAGAGAAGAAGGATGGATCGTTAAGGATGGTTGTTGACTATCGAGGATTGAATGAAGTAACAATCAAGAACAAGTACCCGCTACCAATGATCAATGATCTGTTTGATCGATTGCAAGGAGCTAAAGTGTTTTCCAAGATCGATTTGCGATCAGGGTACCATCAGTTGAAGATTCGAGAGCAGGACATACCTAAGACAGCTTTTACCACCAGGTATGGGCTGTATGAGTATACCGTTATGTCATTTGGTCTGACTAACGCGCCTGCCTATTTTATGAACATGATGAACAAAGTGTTTATGGAGTTTTTGGATAAGTTCGTCGTAGTGTTCATTGATGATATCCTAGTTTATTCGAAGAATGAAGAGGAGCATAAGGAGCATTTGCGTTTGGTACTTGGAAAGCTCAGAGAACACCAATTATATGCGAAGTTCAGCAAATGTGAGTTTTGGTTGAAGGAAGTAGGATTCCTCGGACACGTTATATCTGGAGAAGGTATAGCAGTAGATCCCGTTAAAGTTGAAACCGTGACCAAGTGGGAAGCCCCAACAACAGTTAGAGAGATCCGGAGTTTTCTTGGACTCGCAGGATACTACCGTAGGTTTATTGAGAATTTCTCAAAGATCGCGAAGCCTATGACTGAGTTGCTGAAGAAGGATACTAAGTTCAAATGGACTGAGGAGTGTGAGGCAAGTTTCCAGGAGTTGAAGAAACGTTTGGTTACCTCACCAGTGTTGATTTTGCCAGATCATACCAAGGATTATGAGGTGTATTGCGACGCTTCACGTCGAGGACTTGGAGCAGTGCTTATGCAGGAAGGGAGAGTTGTTTCATATGCCTCAAGACAACTGAAGCCCCATGAGTTGAATTATGGCACGCATGATTTAGAGTTAGCAGCCGTAGTGCATGCATTGAAGACATGGAGACATTTCCTCATTGGAAATCATTGTGAGGTGTACACGGATCACAAGAGTTTGAAGTACATTTTCACGTAGAAGGAGTTGAACCTCAGACAAAGGAGATGGTTGGAGCTCATCAAGGATTATGATATGAGATTGCATTATCATCCCGGGAAGGCTAATGTAGTAGCTGGTGCATTAAGCCGCAAGGGCCATGTGATGAGGACATGACTACCTTGGATACGACCAAAAATATTGCATACATGCATATTTGTCAGGTGATTTCTAATGCAAACTATTCAATAATCTATTTATGTTATCCAGAACAAAAATACTTCACACACTTTTGTGTTTTGTCTAATTGCAGGTGTATGGGACATTTGTACTTTCCACATATGAAGACAAGGGAAAAGGAGAAGTTTAGGTTGTGTTCAAAAAGTCCTCTCACGTCACTTTTGGGCCAAGAGAAGATAGAGTCCAAGTCTCTCACGTTCTGGATTCAGATTCGGACTGCACAGACATACCTGACTCAAAACGCCAACAACTTTTTCATACGGACTCCGAATTGGGTGATTCTTTTTTTGTTGGAAACTAGATTTCGTGCTATTTCCAACCCAATTGGATTCACCTTCAAATTCGTCCGGAGCGTTGAGTTACAGACGAAACAATCTGACGTTGCAGCAGAATCCGAGTCAAACTACAAGCCCAAAGGTGTTGCATCACCTCCACTTGGGCCCATGAGCCTTGTACGACCTAGGGTTAGTTTTAGGCTGCCTTGGGACGTCCTCCCACCTCCTTGGCCGCCACCCCTTGCTCCAATATAAGTAGATCCATCTAGTAGCTTTTTCCTTGGGATTTGTTTAGTTAAAAGTTAGCCATTGCAACTTCGTGTACTTCGTTTGTGTCGAACGACCAGACCAAGACCGCTTACGGATCCCCACCATTATCAATACTTCATATATATTTGCGATATTCAGATTGCTTTATCATATTCTTGCTCGTTCTTCGATTGCTTGCAGGAATAGACCTTCGTGGTCAGGCTGACCGTGCTTCCAGCATCGTCAGTAACCTCAGGAGATTGGTTTAGCGGTTGCTAAGGCGCAACGTCGTGCACGTTTGTAGTCGGATCGTCAAAGTCGTCTCCACCAAATCGATAGTTATCATCTCATCGAAAGATCGGGACCCTCGCCTCTATCAAGTGGTATCAGTTTTCAGATTGCTCAGTGAGAATTTCCAGTTTTCCTAGATTAGATTTATTTTCTTACCTATTGTCCAAGAAAAAGCCACAAAAAAAGAGTTAGATCTATTCATCCTTGGTCCAAGCCAGTCTGAGCCTTTGCAATTTTCTTTTCATTGCTTGCATAGTTGAATTATCGGTTGCATCGTCGCGTCGAGTTGCTGGTCTTAGTGTCTAGTTTGTTTAGAGTTTCGAGTTCTGTTCACATTAGTCACGCCACCGCTGCATCATTATCTCTTCCGCTGTCCACCACCCATACATCAATTTCCACCACGTGCTACCCACCATTCATTGTCATAATAATAGTTGAGATCGTTCACATCTTCGCTTGATCCAATCTGCATCTTATCTAGTTTGTTCTGAAAAGAGGGAGAAAAAAAGAGAGAAAAAAACGAGAGAAAAAAAAGAGAAAAAAA
>NC_053022.1:296269522-296282056 GCF_003073215.2 Triticum urartu
TGGCCTTTCTCGGTCTGGGGGCTCGACATACTGGGCCCTTTCCCCGCTGTCGGGGGCTTTGAGTACTTGTACGTTGCAATCGACAAGTTCACAAAGTGGCCAGAAGTGGAAGCAGTGAGGAAGGTCACAGCACAGTCAGTCAAGTTCTTCAAAGGACTGGTGTGCCGTTTTGGTGTACCCAATAGGGTTATCACCGACAACGGCACACAGTTCACAAGCCACACCTTCATGCAATATATTCAAGACCTCGGCAGCAAGGTCTGTTTCGCTTCCGTTGCTCACCCACGAAGCAATGGTCAAGCTGAGAGGGCAAATGCTGAAGTACTGCGAGGCCTGAGGACAAAGACCTTTGACAGACTGCACAGAGTGGAAGGCGCTGGATTGATGAATTGCCGGCGGTTCTTTGGTCAATCAGAACGACACCAAATCGAGCCACCGGCCAGACACCCTTTGCCCTGGTATACGGGGCAGAAGCAGTTCTCCCCATGGAACTCATATACGGGTCACCTCGAGTACTCGCTTATGACGAGCTTGAGCAAGAGCAATTGCGGCAAGATGACGCAACGCTCCTTGAGGAAGATCGTCTTCGGGCGGCTGTGAGAGCAGCGCGCTACCATAGCCGCAAGGTTCATGCCCGAAGCTTTGAGGAAGGCGACCTTGTTCTTCGGCGCGTTCAATCGGCCAAGAATTCCAACAAGTTGACGCCAAAGTGGGAAGGCCCTTATCGGGTAATACGAGTCACCAGGCCCGGCGCAGTCCGCCTGGAGACCGAAGATGCCGTTCCGGTGAGTAACTCCTGGAACATTGAGCATCTTCGCAAGTTTTACCCGTGAGGCGCGGCTTGCCGGCCCCCGGCAAGCCACCTTTTGTAGGAGCCTTGCCGATGACGCATGTAACCCTCTGTACAAAGCCAGGCGCAGACCCTGAGCAGAAGTAAATGAAGCGCTGGCGCCCTGAGTTATAGCATGCATGCTAGGTCGAGTCTCGTCCTTGGTTAGGGTTGATAGTGCTTAGCGGCGACTAACCCCTAGCTTAGAGGTCGAGTGTGCGTCTCTTTGTCTTTCTTTTGTCTTCTTTGGTTCACAGGACACACGGATATCCGTGCCAAACCACTTGGGGAGGAAAAAAAGAGGAACAGACCAGCATCTAGCCCCCGGCAAGCCAGTATTGCCGGGGGCTGCAAGAGCAAAGATTCACCCACGGCGAACCCGGGTTGCCGGGGACTGCAGCTTCAGATAAGTTCTTCATCCCTTATCATGCATTCCATTATGGACTGAGGTATGTGAAACCTTGTTTTCCCATAAGCTACCGTGCTCCCATAACTCTAGGCCCTAGGGCTCATTCCTGGGGCCAAGTTTGGTTGTAGTCGCGGCAGGGAAAGGATGAAACAAGGAGCCTGAACCCGCCTCATCCCTGCCTCCGCCAAAGGCGTGAGGAAGGTCGAGCGAAGTGGGGAGACGGCAAGGCCTGCTGCCGAGCAAGGAAATGTTTATCTTAAAGATTTCAAGGATTTATTCCTTGCTGTGGGTTTCACCCACAAACAAATGACCCGGCAAGCATCCCTTTTTCATTAAAAACATTCCACTCAGGTGCAGTCCATAGGGAATGAAAAACATGAATGATGGGATTACAAGTTTTAAATTCAACAAAGGCCCGAAGGCTTACAAACTAAAAAGAGATAAGGTGCCTATAATCCCTTTCTTGTCCCTCTCCTCAGGAGGCAGGTCAAGGAGGCAAAAAGGACAAAAGGAGCGCCTAGGTGAGCTACGGGTGGCAGAAGACACCAAGAGAACATCTTGGTGGCCGTCCAAAGGCTGGATGGTGATGGCGGCGCCGGAAGCAGAGCTCGAAGACGAGGCGGCAGGACGTCAGCACGCGTCGAAGGCGTCGGTGCCCGCGTACTCCGACTTGACGGCCTTGCCGCCCGCCCTCTTCCTCTTCCGCAGCCTCCCAACGCCAGCCGCCCAAGGAGACGACCCCGAGAAGTTCAGGGAGCCGGCGACGCGGATGATGGGGTCGCCGGTGCCGCACGGAGCGGCACCCGACACCTAATCGGACCCGTCATCCTGCCGCCTACTACCCTCGTCGTCGCTGCCGCTGTCCTCCTCGTCACTCCCGCCCGAGGAGGAGTCTTCACTATCAGAAGAGCTCTCCACGCAGCACCTTGCACGGGTCCCAAAGCACCCGAAGACCTTGACGGAGAGAAGGCCACCCTCCATCAGCTTAAAATGGAGAGTGAGCCCCTCCGTCAAGCGGTGGATATGAGCAAACGTCTTCCATCCCCGACAAAGATACATCACGTGAGGGGCGGGGAAGTCGACGCGGACCCGCGTGCCACTGATCCCGCAGCCCCTCATGTGCAGCCGCAACGATTCCGGCGGATCCAGCTCCATCTCCCGTGCAAATGGAGTCGGGAGACGAAGGCGACGGCGCGGCGGCCGGCGCAGCCTGACGAAGAACTCACAAGGGTCATCCCCAACATGGCCCTCCATTGGAGGAGGAGCTGCTGGCGGAGGCGAGGCCGGCGCGCCGCCCCCTCCTCTTCCCCGAGCCCACGGCCTCGCCCCTCCCCCTTCCCCTCGCGGCTGGCTCTGCCACCGCAGGCGCAGGAGAAGGAGGGGCGCGTTGTGGAGCGGCGACCCTCGCCGCCACTGTTGAAGGACTAGGATTCCCTCTCTCCATGACGGATGGAAGGGAGGAGCAGAAGCTGAAGGAACAAGAAGATGAAAGAATGCGGGACGCCATCCCTCCCTCCCCGCTCTTTATAAAGGATCGGGGTTGGGGCTCGGCCGCCCCGCTCGGACAATCAAGATACGGAAGGTGCAGGGAGCCAGGACCGACCCGCCGCCCCAACCGGCGAGGGCCCGGTTTACCGCCTCCACCGTTTGCCGCCCCAGGCGCATGGGAGACACATGGCGGACATGCAGAACCGAGGGGATGGATGAGACGACCACTCCCCACCCCGTGATCATGCGGAGTGGACGCCTTGAAGACCGCGCCTCAGCCCCATTCAGTAAATGGGCCACGCCTCCACGCCTCCCTCCGTTTATGGGGAAGGCGCGAACCGCCCCTTTACTACGATGTGATGCATGCCTGTAGGAACCAACCCCACGCATGCTACGCACCTCACACGCACCTCCCCACGCCGCGCCACGCACGGGAGTCGTGGGAAGCGCGGCGCGCGAAGAATCTTACCGTGGTAAAAACCGCCCCACCTGCCCGCGCACCGTTTTTGGGCCTAGCCCAACAACGTGTTGCGCTTATGTGTGGCCCAGGCCCGGGGGGTCCTGTCAGTGTACTAAAAGGGGGGCACGTTTTTGTACCCCTATAACTGTGCACGGGCAGTCTGAGCCACAGGCACCACCACACCAAGCAAGGCAAGGGAGGTGAGCCAGGGTAAGACGGAAGCTCAAGAAAACTAGAACGACGCCAAGGCCAAGCCCACGAAGAGCAAAGGGGACGAAGCGGACTCCCCCGGCAAGATCCTTGCCGGGAGACAGTTCTAGCAGCCCCGACAAGACCCTTGCCGTGGCGACTCGTCCCGCGCCTACGGAGCAAATCACCCTTGAGTCCACTGCTCCCAAAGGGAAAGGATTTGGGAGACATCCCCGTGGCGACATGCAGATCTTTGTGAAGACATTCAAGTTCAGATACGCACTAAGGAGACGACAACCCTTGGCGGGATCCCAGCCGAGGAAGACCACAAGGCCCCCGGCAAGCGCTTTGCCGGGGATGACAGCAGACACCTAGGCAAAAGCCTTGCCGGGGCCCCGGCAAGGCCCTTGCCGAGGACACCCGCAGGGCCACCATTAGGCCCACACCGACTAAACCTCCACCACCGCATGCATGCTGCTGCCGACCCAACCAGTTGGGCAGGCACCTGCATGGCGGCATGCAGATCTTCGTGAAGACCCACCACTGCGCCACCTCAGCTGCCTGCCTACCTACGTGGCATCTCAGGCATCGCTAGCCAGGGCGCGTGTCGACACAAGAAGGAGCGGCGACGGACGAGACATATCTCTCCCCCGTCCCCGATAAAGCAAGGACACCTAAGCAAGACGCATTAAGTGCGCCTTGTCATGTAATGGGAGGGATAACCTCGCATCACTGTACCCTTTCCACCTCCTGTGTGTCAAGCAAGGCCAGCCCTTTTTCTATAAAAGGAGGCCCGAGGCGACCAGGAGAAGGATTCGGCTTTTTGGGGCTCCTCATGCCCCGTAGCTAGCTCAAGAACACAGATATACAATCCACCAAAGCAGGAGTAGGGTTTTACGCATCCTCGCAGCCCGGACCTGGATAAACGAACCGTGTGCTACCTGTTAGATCTGCTCTTCTCACGACCCCGCGCCCCACTAACCATAGTAGGGATTCTTGTGATCCCATAGGTGTCGTTCCCACTGACAAATGCCGGATTCAAAGGCTCTAAACCCGGTCAGCAGAAAAAGCCATTCAAAAGATGCACTCCGGGCCCGTCCAGTTTGGACCGTATACTCGATCGCTCGTGTCAAATACACGCCACCCCGACAAGCCAACCAACCATACCAACAGGGATTGTTGGGTGTTCAAGTAGGTCGGCAAATTAAATGCCGAAAACAAAGATATGGGGTCACATAGCGATGACGAGGAGGAGCCCCGGCAGCTGAACACCGAAGGACAGAAGAGGTTCCCCCACAAGTGCGGACGGTGAACATGATATACGCAACCCACATCCCCAAGAGCGAGCGGAAGAGTGCGTCCAGGGACTGTAGGATCGAGAAGAGGTGTCTAGAGGGGTGGGGGGGTGATTAGACACTAAGTACGAAAAGTTGCAGTTTTTGATTTCTTTAAGTTGAAGTGGAGTTTTGGCACAAGTTTAACAAACACAATACATATCAAGCAAGCATGCAAAGAGTATATGAGCAGCGGAAAGTAAAGCATGCAACTTGCAAGAATGTAAAGGGAAGGGTTTGGAGAATTCAAACACAATTGGAGACATGGATGTTTTTTTCGTGGTTCCGATAGGTGGTGCCATCATACATCCACGTTGATGGAGACTTCAACCCACGAAGGGTAATGGTTGCGCGAGTCCACGGAGGGCTCCACCCACGAAGGGTCCATGAAGAAGCAACCTTGTCTATCCCATCATGGCCATCACCCACGAAGGACTTGCCTCACTAGCGGTAGATCTTCACGAAGTAGGCGATCTCCTTGCCCTTACAAACTCCTTGGTTCAACTCCACAATTTTGTCGGAGGATCCCAAGTGACACCTAGCCAATCTAGGAGACACCACCCTCCAAGAAGTAACAAATGGTGTGTTGATAATGAACTCCTTGCTCTTGTGCTTCAAATGATAGTCTCCCCAACACTCAACTCTCTCTCACAGGATATGGATTTGGTGAAAAGAAGATTTGAGTGGAAAGCAACTTGGGGAAGGCTAGAGATCAAGATTCATATGGTGAGAATGGAATATCTTGGCCTCAACACATGACTAGGTGGTTCTCTCTCAGAAAATGTGTATTAGAAGTGTAGGTATGTTCTGAAGGCTCTCTCTTTGAATGAAGAGTGGGTGGAGGGGTATATGTAGCCTCCACACAAAAACTAACCGTTACACACAACTTGCCAATCTCGGTGGGACCGAATTGATATCGGTCGGACCGATTTAGCAAATCTAGTGACCGTTAGGGATTTCGGTGGGACCGACTGGATCAACTCGGTGGGACCGATGTGCTAGGGTTATGGTAAACTCAAAACTCGGTTTGACCGATTACTCAAACTCGGTGGGACCGATTTGGGTAATAAGTGAAACAGAGAGTTGGCCAAGCAAACTCGGTGGGGCCGATTGCATATCTCGGTGGGACCGAAAATATTGCAATAGGTAACAGAGAGTTTTCAAGCCCATTTCGGTGAGACCGATTTGATTAGTGTTTCTGGCAGTGGCTATGTCAACTAAACTCGGTGGCGCCAGATAGAAAGAATCGGTGGGGCTGAGTTTGACTTTTGGTTTAGGTCATATGTGGATGCGGGAAGGTAGTTGAGGGTTTTGGAGCATATCACTAAGCACTATGAAGCAAGAACCTCATCAAGCAACACCTCATCCCTTCTTGATAGTATTGGCTTTTCCTATAGACTCAATGTGATCTTGGATCACTAAAATAGAAAATGTAGAGTCTTGATCTTGAAGCTTGAGCTAATCCTTTGTCCTTAGCATCTTGAAGGGGTTCCACATCCTTTAGTCCATGCCACTTAATTTGTTGAACTTTTCTGAAACATACTAGGTAAAAGTATTAGTCCAACAAGAGATATGTTGTCATTAATTATCAAAATCACCCAGGGAGCACTTGTGCTTTCAGTCTCCCCCTTTTTGGTAATTGATGGCAACATAGATCAAAGCTTTAGATAAAGATAGAGAGAATAGCATGTAAAGCTTTGGAAAGACATGTAACAAGCATAGGCTGCCCCTACATGTATGCAATCATGTGAATATGGAATATAGAAGCATGTGAGAGCATAACCATGACAGAGTAGCAATGTGTTACATGTATCTTGGCTATATGCATCAGGGCAAAAGATATGAATATGGGAAATGTACCTTCATGCCCATGAGTCCTTCTTGCAAACAGTATGTACATCAACAAGAATTTCTCATACACATGACTATGATGCATATACTTACCTTGTGGTCTTGAGTTTGCTAGGATGGGATGAGCCTACGTAAACAAGGTTAGATAACACAGATGCACCCACTAGCTAGAGCAAACAAAATAAACTACAAGAGTACCAAGACTGGGATGACATGTAGAGTGAGTACAGAGTACCACGATAGATATTGACATGTCCCCAAAGAGAAAGATATGCAATGAATTTAATAAACTTCTTTCGCTTGGATGTCTTTCTCCCCCTGAATCTAGCATGGGATACTGGGAGAAGATAGGGAACAGAAAAACAGAGCTCAAAGAAACAAATGAACAGAGCTAATGCAAATAAGCACACATGAACATGTCTTCCCCCAAGAAGACATGTGGCATCTCTCCTCTTGAACATCAAGCATCTGGGATCCTTGAAGATTACTCTTTCCTGGAGTATTCCCTCCCCCTAGAGATCTCTCCCCCTAGAGATATGATTAAGCTTTGATGTGATCTCTCTCTCCCCCTTTGACATCAATTTCCAAGAAGGGTCTTCTGGAATTTGTTGTGAATGGGTTCGGTCCTTGAATCACAGTACAAAGCATTAAGGTAAATGTGATGCTTGCAGAGGACAAGATTCATTGAGTGGAGCTGGATCAAGAATAAAGCAGGAATAAATGGCAAAATGTTTTTCCTGTAGTGAAATCGGTGTCACCGAGTTGTATGCTTCGGTTGCTCCGAAAATCTTCGGCTAGACCGGAGACATGAAACCGGTGGAACCGAGTTCATCACAGAGAAAAACACTTGTCACCTCAGCTCACTGACAAATAAGATCTCACAAAGATTTGCAATGAATTGGATGCAGAAAATGCAGAACAAAAAGCAAAGAAAAGAAACTAAAAGATCTAGATGAAGTTTTTGAAAGGGGAAACAAATATGCATGAGACAAATGCAAGAACACAGAAAAGAACACAAGAGAACTTCATCTAGAGTTGGGCGGTGACAAAGTCACCTATGTTAGAGTATATTGACTTAGGAGTCAAGTGAGATCACTTGATCATAGGTCGTACTCATCGTTTAAGCTCAAAATGGGGTTACCATTTTTCGTTTAAGTATCTTGATGTATTCACATCTTGTCGAGTTGCTTTGACTCATGACTTGGAGTAAAGCTACTCTAAGATGGAATAACATACCTTGGGTGGCGGTGTTGATCTTGATCATGTAGTTGAACTTGTGTGGGTTGCTCAAGGTTGATGTAGCCCATCAAGAGTTGGGAGCACCCTTTGGATTTTGAGTTCATCTACCTACATGGGTTAGTTTTCGCAAGGAAGAGCACTTGTGTATCCAACATGACAATCATGACTCAACATAGAATTTGTCAAAGGATATGTTTGAAAGGTTTCGTGATTCCTTGTCATCAACCACCATTGTGTAGAGACTTGGTGATGTAGAGATTGCTCAAGATGTGAGTGAGTTGCAATCTCATAGAATTAGATTCATCCAAGTACCTACAAGGGTTAGATAACATGCAAGATGCAAATTTTCAAGACATAAGATAATCATCATAGGAGAAATATCAAGTGATTAGTCGTAAGCTCAAGTCTTGCATGTATCCAATGGAGTTCCTACTCCAAGTTTGAAGCATCAATGATGTTCAATTCACCTCTTAACCTGCAAAACACTTTCTCATCAAGTGGTTTAGTGAATATATCCGCTAATTGCTTATTGGTGCGAACATGCTTAAGGTTTATGTCACCCTTAGCAACGTGATCTCGAATGAAATGATGACGAACTTCAATATGCTTAGTTCGAGAGTGTTGCACGGGATTGTGAGCAATCTTGATAGCACTTTCATTGTCACAAAGTAATGGAACATGTTTCACATATATCCCATAATCTTTAAGAGTTTGGGTCATCCAAAGTAATTGAGCACAACATGAACCAGCGGCAATGTATTCCGCTTCGGCGGTGGATAAGGATACCGAGTTTTGTTTCTTGGAAGACCAAGACACAAGAGATCTACCAAGGAATTGACAAGTACCCGAAGTGGACTTTCTATCAACCTTGTCACCGGCATAGTCCGAGTCGGAGTAGCCAACAAGATCAAAGGAAGCCCCTTTGGATACCAAATGCCAAAATTTGGTGTATGTATTAAGTATCTCACTATCTCTTCACGGCCTTAAGATGACATTCCTTAGGAGCAGCTTGATATCGTGCACACATGCACACACTTAGCATGATATCGGGACCTGAAGCACATAGATATAACAATGAACCAATCATAGAGCGGTAAACTTTTTGATCAACCGGTTCACCATCTTTGGTCAAATCAAGATGTCCACTAGTAGGCATGGGTGTAGTCATACCTTTGCATTCTGCATATTGAACTTCTTGAATAAGTCCTTGGTGTACTTCGTTGAGAGACAAGGTGCCTTCCTTAGTTTGCTTGATTTGCAAACCAAGAAAGAATTTGAGTTCACTCATCATAGACATCTCAAACTTCTCCGACATTAGCTTCCCAAACTTTTCACTAAAATGAGGGTTAGTTGATCCAAATATAATATCATCAACATAAATTTGGCATACAAATAGTTCTCCATTAACCCTTTTAGTAAAAAGAGTAGAATCTATTTTTCCAATTTCAAAGCCTTTTTCAATAAGGAACTTGGTCAAGCATTTATACCATGCTCTAGGAGCTTGTTTAAGACCATAAAGGGCTTTGTGAAGTTTGTAGACATGATTAGGTTTCTTAGGATTGACAAGCCGGGAGGTTGCTTAACATAAACTTCCTCCTCAATTTCACCATTTAGAAAAGCACTTTTAATGTCCATTTGGTACAAAGTGATATCATGGTGATTAGCATAAGCAAGTAAGATGCGAATGGACTCAAGTCTAGCAACGGGAGCATATGTCTCACCATAGTCCATACCTTCGACTTGTGTGTAGCCTTGGGCGACGAGACGTGCTTTGTTGTGAACCACTTGTCCATCTTCATCTTGCTTGTTGCGAAACACCCATTTGGTACCAATGATGTTGTGGTTGTTGTCGGGCTTCTCGACCAATGTCCACCTTGATTTCTCTCAAAGTTGTGTAGCTCTTCATGCATAGGTTTATCCAGTCCGGATCCTCCAATGCTTCTTCAACCTTCATAGGTTCAATGCTAGAGATGAATGAGTAATGTTCACAAAAGTTAGCCAAACGAGTTTTAGAGCGAGTGATTCTCCCGGTTTGGATATCATTGTAGATTTGCTCCACGGGATGATCTTTAGCAATTCTTGCTCGAACTCGTGAAAGCTTTTGCTTGGGTCTTGGTTGAACATCTTCTTCATCTTGTTCTTCTTCTTGGCCTTCTTCATTGTTAGCGTTGTCGTTCTCTTGTCGTGGTGGAGAAGGAGGTTGTTGACGTTCGTCTTGGTGCACTTCCTCGTTTTCTTCATCTTGGTGTGTCCCACTCGTGGATGCTTCCGTATCAACTCTTGGTTCACCTTGTCGTGAGGTAGAAGCTTCCACTTGGACGGACGAGGTACTCTCCTTTATCTCCGTGGACGAATCTTGCCAATAGACAAGTCTTGGATTGCTTCCGAGGGATCTTTGTCTCCTACATCAATTGGCAATTGCTCTACTTGCGAGCCGTTAGATTCATCAAACTTCACATCTACCGTCTTTTCAACCTTTCGGGTGAAATTGTTGTAGACACGGTATGTGTGAGAGTTTGAGCCATAACCAAGTAGGAAACCTTCATGAGACTTAGGAGCAAATTTAGAACGACGATGCTTATCAAGAATGTAGCACTTTGAGCAATACTCGAAAGTTATCCAACTTGGGGTTTGTTACCGGTGAGGAGCTCGTATGTCGTCTTGCTGAGTAGCTTGTGAAGATACAAGCGATTTTTTGCATGACAAGCTGTCTCAACCGCTTCCTCCCGAAAGTGTTTTGGCATCTTGTACTCATCAAGCATCATTCTTGCCATCTCGATAAGAGTCCGGTTCTTCCTCTCAACGACTCCATTTTGTTGAGGTGTGTACGTAGCCGAGAACTCATGTGTAATCCCTTCTTCGTCAAGAAAGGTGTCCACCTTGCGTTCTTGAACTCCGTTCCGTTGTCGCTCCGAACCTTCTTGATCTTCACGTCAAATTAATTTTGGGCCTTCCTAGCAAAGTTTTTGAAGATATTTTGGACCTGCGATTTGTCATCAAGAAAGAATACCCACGTATATCTTGAAAAATCATCAACTATGACTAGACCAAATGAGTTACCACCGAGACTCTTGTAGGCATTTGGACCAAAGAGATCCATGTGAAGTAGCTTGAGTGGTCTTCTTCTGGTCATGATGTTCTTAGCGCGATGACTTCCTCCAACTTGTTTCCGTGCTTGACAAGCACTACAAAGTCTATCCTTGTCAAATATGACATCGTTAACGCCAAGGATATGATTTCCTTTAATGAGTTTGTCAAGGTTTCGCATGCCCACATGGCCTAGCCTTCTATGCCACAACCAGCCTTTAGAAGATTTAGAAATTAAGCAAGTTCAGCCTTTTTAGTGATATCAACAATGTAAAGATCTCCTCTACGTATACCGGTAAAGACCATTTTATGATTATCTCTATGAAACACTTGGTAGTCTACTTCATTAAATAGGACATTGAAACCGAAATCAGCAAGTCTAGATACTGAAAGTAAGTTGTAGCCAAGAGATTCAATGAGCATGACATTTTGTATGGAGCTATCATGTGAGATGGCCACATTACCAAGAGGCCAACCACCTTACCCTTTGAGTTATCACCAAAGGTGACATACTGTTGAGGGCTGTCATTTTCAGCAAGCTCAGGGAACATATCTTTATCTCCGGTCATATGATCAGTACATCCACTATCAAGAACCCATTCCTTTCCTCCAGCCATGTAGCCGCAAAGATTTGCCATAAGACCAAAGTGTCTCATCGCATCATTGAGATCATAGTCACTATCATCATACTCATCATAGTATACATGTTCAGCATCATTTTGTGATTGATCAATTCCTAGAGAGGGTAATTCATTAGATAAATGATCATTTCTATAGTTATCTTTATGAATTCTAATAGCTTTGGAAATGATATTGCCAATGATTCCAACATCTCCTTTGGCACTCGTAAGATTAGTAAGCTCAAATAAGCAGTCACCAAATTTGGGATCATTGGAACTCATCTTAATCAAGGCAATAGACTTATGGAGATTTCATCTAGATCTTTCAAGGAATAATTTGGAAAGAGTTCCTCAAGAAATTTCCATATGGTGTAGGCACACTTAAGAGTAGGCAAACATCCAATCAAGTTTCTAGGCAAGCCTCTAGTGATAAGATTAACAGTTCTAAGATTGCGAATCATGTCAATTGACTCATCAAGGGTAGGATGCATGGGATCAACATGAGGTGCACAAGGGCTAGCAATATACTTGTTCAAATGATATTCATTGAAAATCTCAAGCATTTCATTTTTCCACTCATGAAAATATTCTCCATCAAGAATAGGCACTCTACGTCTAAGACTCCCCAAAGTAGACACATCTTCCTCCAATGGTGTTTAAACCAAGGCAATGGAGACCAAGCTCTGATACCAATTGAAAGGATCGAGAAGAGGTGTCTAGAGGGGGGGGTGATTAGACACTAGTACCAAAAGTTGCAGTTTTTAATATTCTTAAGTTTAAGTGGAGTTTAAGACAAGTTTAACAAACACAATACATATCAAGCAAGCATGCAATGAGTATATGAGCAGCGGAAAGTAAAGCATGCAACTTGCAAGAATGTAAAGGGGGTTTGGAGTATTCAAACGCAATTGGAGACACGGATGTTTTTGTCGTGGTTCCGATAGGTGGTGCTATCGTACATCCACGTTGATGGAGACTTCAACCCACGGAGGGTAACGGTTGCGCGAGTCCACGGGCAGGTCTCTCTT
>NC_053022.1:296283056-296297552 GCF_003073215.2 Triticum urartu
ACCGATTTTGGTAATAAGATAACCAGAAAGTTTGCATTCTAATCTTGGTAGTACCGATTGCTCAATCTCGGTGGGACCGATTTTGGTAATGGACATACACAGAGAGATTACAATCCCATCTCGGTGAGACCGAGATCCCTATCGGTGAAACCGATTTGCCTAGGGTTTGTGGCAGTGGCTATGACATCTGAACTTGGTGGCGCCAGATAGAAAGAATCGGTGGGGCCGAGTTTGACTTTTGTTTTAGGTTATATGTGGATGTGGGAAGGTAGTTGAGGGTTTTGGAGCATATCACTAAGCACTTTGAGCAAGCAAGCCATTACGCAACACCTCATCCCCTCTTGATAGTATTGGCTTTTCCTATAGACTCAATGTGATCTTGGATCACTAAAATAGAAAATGTAGAGTCTTGATCTTGAAGCTTGAGCTAATCCTTTGTCCTTAGCATCTTGAAGGGGTTCCACATCCTTTAGTCCATGCCACTTAATTTGTTGAACTTGTCTGAAACATACTAGGTAAAAGTATTAGTCCAACAAGAGATATGTTTTCATTAATTATCAAAATCACCCAGGGAGCACTTGTGCTTTCAATCTCCCCCTTTTTGGTAATTGATGGCAACATACATCAAAGCTTTAGATAAAGATATAGAGAATAGCAAGTAAAGCTTTGGAAAGACATGTAACAAGCATAGGCTCCCCCTACATGTATGCAAACATGTGAATATGGAATATAGAAGCATGTGAGAGCATAACCATGACAGAGTAGCAATGTGTTACATGTATCTTGGCTATATGCACCAGGGCAAAAGATACGAATATGGGAAATGTACATTCATGCCCATGAGTCCTTCTTGCAAACAGTATGTACATCAGCAAGAATTTCTCATACACATGACTATGATGCATATACTTACCTTGTGGTCTTGAGTTGGCTAGGATGGGATGAGCCTGCGTAAACAAGGTTAGATAACACAGATGCACCAACTGGCTAGAGCAAACAAAAGAAACCACAAGAGTACCAAGACTGGGATGACATGTAGAGTGAGTATAGAGTACCACGATAGATATTGACATGTCCCCAAAGAGAAAGATATGCAATGAATTTAATAAATTTCTTTCCCTTGGATGTCTTGCTCACCCTGAATCTAGCACGGGATACTAGGAGAAGATAGGGAACAGAAAAGCAGAGCTCAAAGAAACAAATGAACAGAGCTAATGCAAATAAGCACATATGAACATGTCTTTCCCCCACGAAGACATGTGGCATCTCTCCTCTTGAACATCAAGCATCTGGGATCCTTGAAGATTACTCTTTCCTGGAGTATTCCCTCCCCCTAGAGATCTCTCCCCCTAGAGATATGATTAAGCTTTGATGTGATCTCTCTCTCTCCCCCTTTGACATCAATTTCCAAGAAGGGTCTTATGGAATTTGTTGTGAATGGGTTCGGTCCTTGAATCACAGTACAAAGCATTAAGGTAAATGTAATGCTTGCAGAGGACAAGATTCATTGAGTGGAGCTGGATCAAGAATAAGGCAGGAATAAATGGCAAAATGTTTTTCCTGTAGTGAAATCAGTGTCACCGAGTTGTATGCTTCGGTTGCTCCGAAAATCTTCGGCTAGAACGGAGACATGAAACCGGTGGAACTGAGTTCATCACAGAGAAAAACACTTGTCACCTCAGCTCACTGGACAAATAAGATCACACAAAGATTCGGAATGAATTGGATGCAGAAAATGTAGAACAAAAAGCAAAGAAAAGAAACTAAAAGATCTAGATGAAGTTTTTTTTGAAAGGGGAAACAAATATGCATGAGACAAATGCAAGAACACAGAAAGGAACACAAGAGAACTTCATCTAGAGTTGGGCGGTGACAAAGTCACCTATGTTAGAGTACATTGACTTAGGAGTCAAGTAAGATCACTTGATCATAGGTCGTACTCATCGTTTAAGCTCAAAATGGGGTTACCATTTTTCGTTCAAGTATCTTGATGTATTCACATCTTGTCGAGTTGCTTTGACTCATGACTTGGAGTAAAGCTACTCTAAGATGGAATAACATACCTTGGGTGGCGGTGTTGATCTTGATCATGTAGTTGAACTTGTGTGGGTTGCTCCAGGTTGATGTAGCCCATCAAGAGTTGGGCGCACCCTTTGGAATTTGAGTTCATCTACCTACATGGGTTAGTTTTCACAAGGAAGATCAGTTGTGTATCCAACATGACAATCATGAAACTCAACATAGAACTTGTCAAAGGATATGTTTGAAAGGTTTCGTGCTTCCTTGTCATCAACCACCATTGTGTAGAGACTTGGTGATGTAGAGATTGCTCAAGATGTGAGTGAGTTGCAATCTCGTAAAATTAGATTCATCCAAGTACCTACAAGGGTTAGATAACATGCAAGATGCAAATTTTCAAGACATAAGATAATCATCATAGGAGAAATATCAAGTGATTAGTCGTAAGCTCAAGTCTTGCATGTATCCAATGGAGTTCCTACTCCAAGTTTGAAGCATCAATGATGTTCAATTCACCTCTTAACTTGTAAAACACTTTCTCATCAAGTGGTTTAGTGAATATATCCGCTAATTGCTTATCGGTGCGAACATGCTTAAGGTTTATGTCACCCTTAGCAACGTGATCTCAAATGAAATGATGACGAACTTAAATATGCTTAGTTCGAGAGTGTTGCACGGGATTGTGAGCAATCTTCATAGAACTTTCATTGTCACAAAGTAATGGAACATGTTTCACATATATCCCATAATCTTTAAGAGTTTGGGTCATCCAAAGTAATTGAGCACAACATGAACCAGCGACAATGTATTCCACTTCGGCGGTGGATAAGGATACCGAGTTTTGTTTCTTGGAAGACCAAGACACAAGAGATCTAACAAGGAATTGACAAGTACCCGAAGTGGACTTTCTATCAACCTTGTCACCGGCATAGTCCGAGTCGGAGTAGCCAACAAGATCAAAGGAAGCCCTCTTTGGATACCAAATGCCAAAATTTGGTGTATGTATTAAGTATCTCACTATCCTCTTCACGGCCTTAAGATGACATTCCTTAGGAGCAGCTTGATACCGTGCACACATGCACACACTTAGCATGATATCGGGACGTGAAGCACATAGATATAACAATGAACCAATCATAGAGCGGTAAACTTTTTGATCAACCGGTTCACCATCTTTGGTCAGATCAAGATGTCCACTAGTAGGCATGGGTGTAGTCATACCTTTGCATTCTTGCATATTGAACTTCTTGAATAAGTCCTTGGTGTACTTCGTTTGAGAGACAAAGGTTCCTTCCTTAGTTTGCTTGATTTGCAAACCAAGAAAGAATTTGAGTTCACTCATCATAGACATCTCAAACTTCTCTGACATTAGCCTCCCAAACTTTTCACTAAAATGAGGGTTAGTTGATCCAAATATAATATCATCAACATAAATTTGGCATACAAATAGTTCTCCATTAACCCTTTTAGTAAAAAGAGTAGAATCTATTTTTCTAATTTCAAAGCCTTTTTCAATAAGGAACTTGGTCAAGCATTTATACCATGCTCTAGGAGCTTGTTTAAGACCATAAAGGGCTTTGTGAAGTTTGTAGACATGATTAGGTTTCTTAGGATTGACAAAGACAGGAGGTTGCTTAACATAAACTTCCTCCTCAATTTCACCATTTAGAAAAGCACTTTAATTGTCCATTTGGTACAAAGTGATATCATGGTGATTAGCATAGGCAAGTAAGATGAGAATGGACTCAAGTCTTGCAATGGGAGCATATGTCTCACCATAGTCCATACCTTCGACTTGTGTGTAGCCTTGGGCTACGAGACGTGCTTTGTTGCGAAACACTTGTACATCTTCATCTTGCTTGTTGCTAAACACCCATTTGGTACCGATGATGTTGTGGTTGTTGTCGGGCTTCTCGACCAATTTCCACACTTGATTTCTCTCAAAGTTGTGTAGCTCTTCATGCATAGCATTTATCCAGTCCGGATCCTCCAATGCTTCTTCAACCTTTATAAGTTCAATTCTAGAGATGAATGAGTAATGTTCACAAAAGTTAGCCAAACGAGTTTTAGAGCGAGTGATTCTCCCGGTTTGGATATCATTGTAGATTTGCTCCACGGGATGATCTTTAGCAATTCTTGCTCGAACTCGTGAAAGCTTTTGCTTGGGTCTTGGTTGAACATCTTCTTCATCTTGTTCTTCTTCTTGGCCTTCTTCATTGTTAGCGTTGTCGTTCTCTTGTCGTGGTGGAGAAGGAGGTTGTTGACGTTCGTCTTGGTGCACTTCCTCGTTTTATTCATCTTGGTGTGTCCCACTCGTGGATGCTTCCGTATCAACTCTTGGTTCACCTTGTCGTGAGGTAGAAGCTTCCACTTGGACGGACGAGGTACTCTCCTTTATCTCCGTTGGACGAATCTTGCCAATAGACAAGTCTTGGATTGCTTCCAAGGGATCTTTGTCTCCTACATCAATTGACAATTGCTCTACTTGCGAGCCGTTAGATTCATCAAACTTCACATCTACCGTTTCTTTAACCTTTCGGGTGAAATTGTTGTAGACACGGTATGTGTGAGAGTTTGAGCCATAACCAAGTAGGAAACCTTCATGAGACTTAGGAGAAAATTTAGAACGACAATGCTTATCAAGAATGTAGCACTTTGAGCCGAATACTCGAAAGTATCCAACTTGGGGTTTGTTACCGGTGAGGAGTTCGTATGCCGTCTTGCCGAGTAGCTTGTGAATATACAAGCGATTTGTTGCATGACAAGCTGTCTCAACCGCTTCCGCCCAAAAGTGTTTTGGCGTCTTGTACTCATCAAACATCGTTCTTGCCATCTCGATAAGAGTCCGGTTCTTCCTCTCAACGAATCCATTTTGTTGAGGTGTGTACGTAGCCAAGAACTCATGTGTAATCCCTTTTTCGTCAAGAAAGGTGTCTACATTTGCGTTCTTGAACTCCATTCCGTTGTTGCTCCGAACCTTCTTGATCTTCATGTCAAATTGATTTTGGGCCTTCCTAGCAAAGTTTTTGAAGATCTTTTGGACCTGCGATTTGTCATCAAGAAAAAACACCCACGTAAATCTTGAAAAATCATCAACTATGACTAGACCAAATGAGTTACCACCGAGACTCTTGTAGGCATTTGGACCAAAGAGATCCATGTGAAGTAGCTCGAGTGGTCTTCTTGTGGTCATAATGTTCTTAGCGCGATGACTTCCTCCAACTTGTTTCCCTGCTTGACAAGCACTACAAAGTCTATCCTTGTCAAATATGACATCGTTAACGCCAAGGATATGATTTCCTTTAAATAGTTTGTTCAATCTCTCTCTTCCCACATGGCCTAGCCTTCTATGCCACAACCAGCCTTTAGAAGATTTAGCAATTAAGCAAGTTTTAGGTTGAGCCTTTTTAGTGAAATCAACAATGTAAAGATCTCCTCTACGTATACCGGTAAAGACCATTTTATGATTATCTCTACGAAACACTTGGCAGTCTACTTCAGTAAATAGGACATTGAAACCGAAATCAGCAAGTCTAGATACTGAAAGTAAGTTGTAGCCAAGAGATTCAACGAGCATGACATTTTGTATGGAGCTATCATGTGAGATGGCCACCTTACCAAGGCCAACCACCTTACCCTTTGAATTATCACCAAAAGTGACATACTTTCGAGGGCCGTCGTTTCCAGCAAGCTCACGGAACATGTCTTTATCTCCGGTCATATGATCAGTACATCCACTATCAAGGACCCATTCCTTTCCTCCAGCCATGTAGCCGCGAAGATTTGCCATAAGACCAAAGTGTCTCATCGCATCATCGAGATCATAGTCACTATCATCATCCTCATCATAGTATCCATGTTCAACATCATTTTGTGATTGATCAATTCCTAGAGAGGGTAATTCATTAGACAAATGATCATTTCTATAGTTATCTTTATGAATTCTAATAGCTCTGGAAATGATATTGCTAATGATTCCAACATCTCCTTTGGCACTCGTAAGATTAGTAAGCTCAAATAAGCAGTCACCAAATTTGGGATCATTGGAATTCATCTTAATCAAGGCAATGGATTTTATGGAGAATTTCATCTAGATCTTTCAAGGAATAATTTGGAAAGAGTTCCTCAAGAAATTTCCATATGGTGTAGGCACACTTAAGAGTAGGCAAACATCCAATCAAGTTTCTAGGCAAGCCTCTAGTGATAAGATTAACAGTTCTAAGATTGTGAATCATGTCAATTGACTCATCAAGGGTAGGATGCATGGGATCAACATGAGGTGCACAAGGGCTAGCAATATACTTGCTTCAAATGATATTCATTGAAAATCTCAAGCATTTCATTTTTCCACTCATGAAAATATTCTCCATCAAGAACAGGCACTCTATGTCTAAGACTCCCCAAAGTAGACTCATCCATCTTCCTCCAATGGTGTTTAAACCAAGGCAATGGAGACCAAGGCTCTGATACCAATTGAAAGGATCGAGAAGAGGTGTCTAGAGGGGGGTGATTAGACACTAAGTGCAAAAGTTGCAGTTTTTAATTTCTTTAAGTTGAAGTGGAGTTTTGGCACAAGTTTAACAAACACAATACATATCAAGCAAGCATGCAAAGAGTATATGAGCAGCGGAAAGTAAAGCATGCAACTTGCAAGAATGTAAGGAAGGGTTTGGAGAATTCAAACGCAATTGGAGACACGGATGTTTTTGTCGTGGTTCCGATAGGTGGTGCTATCGTACATCCACGTTGATGGAGACTTCAACCCACATGAATGGTAACGGTTGCGCGAGTCCACGGAGGGCTCCACCCACGAAGGGTCCACGAAGAAGCAACCTTGTCTGTCCCATCATGGCCATCGCCCACGAAGGACTTGCCTCACTAGCGGTAGATCTTCACGAAGTAGGCGATCTCCTTGCCCTTACAAACTCCTTGGTTCAACTCCACAATCTTGTCGGAGGCTCCCAAGTGACACCTAGCCAATCTAGGAGACACCACTCTCCAAGAAGTAACAAATGGTGTGTTGATGATGAACTCCTTGCTCTAGTGCTTCAAATGATAGTCTCCCCAACACTCAACTCTCTCTCACAGGATTTGGATTTGGTGGAAAGAAGATTTGAGTGGAAAGCAACTTGGGGAAGGCTAGAGATCAAGATTCATATGGTGGGAATGGAATATCTTGGCCTCAACACATGAGTAGGTGGTTCTCTCTCAGAAAATGTGTATTGGAAGTGTAGGTATGTTCTGATGGCTCTCTCCATGAATGAAGAGTGGGTGGAGGGTATATATAGCCTCCACACAAAATCTAACCGTTACACACAACTTGCCAATCTCGGTGGGACCGAATTGATAAACTCGGTCGGACCGATTCAGCAAATCTAGTGACCGTTAGGGTTTTCAGTGGGATCGACTGGATCAACTCGGTGGGACTGATGTGCTAGGGTTAGGGTAAATCCAAAACCCGGTTTGACCGATTACTCAAACTCGGTGGGACCAATTTGGGTAATAAGTGAAACAGAGAGTTGGCCAAGCAAACTCGGTGGCGGCGTTGGCGGCAGGCAATGGGGAACGACGAGGGCGTCCGCCGACAGGCGCCGTCTGGGCGACGCGGGTGGCGAGAGCAGCCCAGCGCTCGGCGCGAGCCCGACGAGCGTCAGCCATGGGCACGACAGAGATCGCACGCGAACAGCGGAAGAAAGATTGCGGCGCACCCCTACCTGGCGCGCCAAATGTCAGATTTCGGGTTCCGACAGACCCTTGAGGTTCGAACACTGGGGTGCGCGCGGAGATCTCTCCCTACCGATCTACGTCCAACTCCTCGCGTGATCTAAGCTGGAAACAACGAACAACACAAGGGACACGAGGTTTATACTGGTTCGGGCACTGTTGTGGTGTAATACCTACTTCCAGTGTGTGGTGTGGTGGATTGCCTCAGGGGCTGATGATGAACAGTAGGGAAGACAGCCTCGTGGAGAGGTGTTCTTGAGCTGGTGCGATGAACTGCTTGGATGGGTTCAGTCGCCTCTCTCTCTGTGCTAGGGCCTCTATCAGATCTCTAGATGTCTAGGTGTGTTCGATCCCTCTCTCTCTTTCTCTTTCTTCCTCTTCCCTTTAGATCTCTCGATCGATCTCTCTACCCTGCGGTGGCTAGCTCTATTATTTATAGAGGCCCTAGGCCTCTCCCAAATAATGAGCGGGAAGGGCGCCAACAATTGGCCATTTTGAAGGGAACATCTAGTACAAGTTATCCTGACCAAGGTGGTTCTTCGGCTGCCAAAAGTACTGTGGTGACGCGTCTTGGGCTCCAGGGTGACCTCCGTCCTGCCGCTCTGTTGGTCTTGGTCTCGTTACACCGGAATGACAACCTTTTCCCGATGCCTTGGCCTATGCTTGCCCCCTTTGCACCAAAGGGGAAACAAGGACACTGCACAGGCCGGGGCCGCCTGGTCTCGATCGTCATGGCTTGCGTCACAGGCTCCTCGCGAGGTATTCCTGCCTTGATCTCTCCGCTCCTCGCAAGCCTACTGATGAGGCTGCCCTCTGAGGAGCTTCTGTCGTCCGCCCCACGAGGCTTGGCCCCTCGCGAGGGTCTTGAGCTTGAGGCTGATGAAGATGGGGCCGTGCTGGGCCCCACTTAGCCATGCCGCAGGCCGCAGGCAGGCAAGTTGGGGACCTCGTTCCCTAGAACACCGACAGTAGCCCCCGAGCCCAAGGCGCACCCGGGCTTGGCCTGGCAGGGAAGCAAAGAGGCAAGCGTGAAGGCACCGCGGGCCCCAATAGCCTGCGCCTAGGGTGCCGCGTGGCGATTGATTGGTCGTGGGCGTCTACGCTTCCCCACGATTGCCTCGGCGACCTGCATGACTTGACAAGTCCCTGCATGCAGAGAAACCGGTCATGATTACCATGCGATCGTGGTGCTCGGCGGTTGGCCTCCTCCGGCTATAAGTACGGGGTGCGCGAGCCCCTTCAGTCCATCCCTTGCTGCTGCTCCTTTCCTTCCTTCTTCCTCGTTCTTGCTTCTCCTTACCAATGGCACAATCTGCCGGTTTTCTGCAGAAGAGAAGGGAAAGGCCCCCCGAGAGGGTCCTGACCCACTTTCGCCGAAGAAGCGGCTGGTCCTCTGCCACCGAGATGAGGGTGCTCAGCAGGAGGCACCGAGGCCCTGGTATGAGCGGCCGCTGCCTGGGTATCCGCTACCCTTGTACGCCCGCGTCGTGGGTCCTGGGGGAGAAGGCGTCGAGCGACACACGGTGCCGCCGTCGACGCCGGCGAGTCACGATGGTGCGTGTCGTTCCTCCTGGAGTCCACGCCGAGCGCTCCTCTTCGCGAGCTTGTGCTCCAGCCGCCATGCCTCCGAGCTCTTGGATTCGCCTTCCTCCCTCCTTCGCCTTTCGAGATGCCGCCGAGCGGGGTCTCTGGAGCTCTGGCTGCAGCACGCCGACTTGCAGTACCCTTGCGACGAGCGGAGGTCGCGGTCGTCGCTCCGGGCAAGGTCTTCATGACCCGGGGCTGGGGCGAAATCACCTGGGTCTGCCGGACGGTAGGTGCCCTCGTAATTCATCTTGAATATGACGGCGCCTCCCTGATGTTCTTCAAGGTCTTCGATGCTGAAGGACGCCGGCTGGAGTGCTTCCCCAGTGAGAGCGGCAGGGGCAACGAACCGGCGAGGACCTGGCCCGCCCATCGGCCCTCCAGCAGCTCCTCAGGCAGCAGCGGAGGAGCTGGGGAATCCAGCGGCTCCCCCGAGCTCCTCGCAACTCCGGAGACGAGCGATGACAGCTACGAGCCCCCGAGCTCGCGCCGTGCTCGGAGCGGGGCAGCTGCGTCCAGCCGCCGACGCCTGATCTGGATGGGGTTGGCGTCGGCGTTGGGCAGCCCACTGTTGATGATGGCGTCCCTTGCGGAGGTGCGGGCGATTAGCGTTCCTTAGGATTAGTACTCTTGTTCCCTGCGAGGAATCAAAGCAACACCCCATGGGGGTATGTAAGGCGCCTGCCATGTCTTTTGCGAACATTATGTCTTGATATGAATCAATGCGAGGTGCTTTTCTGTCTCAGCTCGGCTCCCCCTTTCTATCATCACGAGGACTTGGCGCTCTACGCCAACAGGTCTCAGTCCCCAGGCAGGCTTCAGCCGTTGCTGGTATGCCAGGTCGCAATGCCGTGGTCAAGGCCAGGAGGTGAGCGGCCCGAGGTCCGGTAAGAGCCCCCGAGCCGTGATGCTCGGGAGGTCCCCTTTAGCGCTCAAACAGCCCTCGCTGGGCGAGAAAGGAAGGCAATGTCGCCGTGACAGAGCCGCACTGGGCGAGGGTTTTGTGCTGCATTGGTCCAACTCCTGTAAGGGCGTGACTTATCTCTTGAGTCTGGTGTAGTTCCTCGATGAAGCGCCCAGCCCGAGTGGTGGCAGCTGAGGCGCTGCTGGGTTAGGTCTTCGCGAGCTTCTTTCCACTCCCCCCCACTTTCCTTAATGCTCTACGTCCTCAGGTCCCAGCCCTCGAGCGAGCTCAGCCGCCGCTGGTATGATAGGTCATGATGCCGTGGGTCAAGGCCAGGGGGTGAGGGCTGGAGAGCCAGTAGGATCCCATGAGTCGCGATGCTCAGGCGCCCCCCTTTTAACGTGCAAGCGGTCCGTGCCGGAGAGAGGGAGAGACAGCTCGCGACGTCCCCAGCATTGCTCCTGGAGTAGGTCCTGCACACCAATCATGAAGAGAAACAAGACCTGTCGTTACGGTTGCCGGCCAACCTTTGGTCGCTCCGGGTAAGTGATTGGGGCACTGAGGGCCTGGTGAGGTGGCGCCTTGTGGGGCTGCCGCGGCCAGAGCTCGACCACTCAGGTTTATCGGCGTTGCAGGGACGGACCCGTGTGCAAATGCCGTGCCAGAGCGAGCGGCTCCATAGGTAGGCGTCAATCGAGCAGGAGATTAGTCGGGTATGTTAAGCACACAGGAGTAAATTCATTTAAATAGACGCGAGAAAATCAAACCGCTGGGCCAGGCTCGAGCAGCTCGAGGATGATGCTGTTGGAAATATGCCCTAGAGGCAATAATAAAAGCATTATTATTATATTTCCTTGTTCATGATAATTGTCTTTATTCATGCTATAACTGTATTATCCGGAAATCGTAATACACGTGTGAATACATAGACCATAATATGTCCCTAGTAAGCCTCTAGTTGACTAGCTCGTTGATCAACAGATAGTCATGGTTTCCTGGCTATGGACATTGGATGTCATTGATAACGGGATCACATCATTAGGAGAATGATGTGATGGACAAGACCCAATCCTAAACATAGCGCAAGATCGTGTAGTTCGTTTGCTAGAGCTTTTCCAATGTCAAGTATCTTTTCCTTTGACCATGAGATCGTGTAACTCCCGGATACCGTAGGAGTGCTTTGGGTGTACCAAACGTCACAACGTAACTGGGTGACTATAAAGGTGAACTACAGGTATCTCCGAAAGTGTCTGTTGGGTTGACACGGATCGAGACTGGGATTTGTCACTCCGTATGACGGAGAGGTATCACTGGGCCCACTCGGTAATGCATCATCATAATGAGCTCAAAGTGACCAAGTGTCTGGTCACGGGATCATGCATTAAGGTACGAGTAAAGTGACTTGCCGGTAACGAGATTGAACGAGGTATTGGGATACCGACGATCGAATCTCGGGCAAGTAACATATCGATTGACAAAGGGAATTGCATACGGGGTTGCTTGAATCCTCGACATCGTGGTTCATCCGATGAGATCATCGTGGAGTATGTGGGAGCCAACATGGGTATCCAGATCCCGCTGTTGGTTATTGACCGGAGAGTCGTCTCGGTCATGTCTGCATGTCTCCCGAACCCGTAGGTTCTACACACTTAAGGTTCGGTGACGCTAGGGTTGTAGGGATATGTATATGCAGTAACACGAATGTTGTTCGGAGTCCCGAATGAGATCCCGGACATCACGAGGAGTTCCGGAATGGTCCGGAGGTAAAGAATTATATATAGGAAGTGCTATTTCGTCCATCGGGACAAGTTTCGGGGTTATCGGTATTGTACCGGGACCACCGGAAGGGTCCCGGGGGCCCACCGGGTGGGGCCACCTGCCCCGGGGGCCACATGGGCTGTAGGGGGTGTGCCTTGGCCTACATGGGCCAAGGGCACCAGCCCCAATAGGCCCATGCGCCTAGGGTTTCCAAAGGGGAGGAGTCCCACTAGTGGAAGGCACCCTTAGGTGCCTTGGGGGGGAGGGAAACCTCCCTTGGCCGCCGCCCCCCCCTAGGAGATTGGATCTCCTAGGGCCGGCGCCCCCCCCCTTGGCCCTCCTATATATAGTGGGGGAAGGAGGGCTTTCTCACCCAGGCCTTTGGTTGCCTCCTTCTCCCTCTCCAACACCTCCTCCTCCTCCTCCATAGTGCTTAGCGAAGCCCTGCCGGAGTACTGCAGCTCCACCAACACCACGCCGTCGTGCTGCTGCTGGAGCCATCTCCCTCAACCTCTCCTTCCCCCTTGCTGGATCAAGAAGGAGGAGACGTGGCTGTTCCGTACGTGTGTTGAACGCGGAGGTGCCGTCCGTTCGGTGCTAGGATCTTCGGTGATTTGGATCACGTCGTGTTCGACTACCTCATCCCCGTTCTTTGAACGCTTCCGCTCGCGATCTACAAGGTACATAGATGCGTCTAATCACTCGTTGCTAGATGAACTCCTAGATGGATCTTGGTGAAATTGTAGGAAATTTTTTGTTTTCTGCAACGTTCCCCAACAGATGCAGCCCGAGGGGCGCCCCCAACAAGGTAAGTAAAGAGCATAAGCAAAACGGATACATGCCGCAGGGACGGTGAAGGAAATATGCCCTAGAGGCAATAATAAAGTTATTATTTATTTCCTTATAATCATGATAAATGTTTATTATTCATGCTAGAATTGTATTAACCAGAAACATAATACATGTGTGAATACATAGACAAACAAAGTGTCACTAGTATGCCTCTACTTGACTAGCTCGTTAATCAAAGATGGTTATGTTTCCTAACCATGAACAATGAGTTGTTATTTGATTAACGAGGTCACATCATTAGTTGAATGATCTGATTGACATGACCCATTCCATTAGCTTAGCACCCGATCGTTTAGTATGTTGCTATTGCTTTTCTTCATGACTTATACATGTTCCTATGACTATGAGATTATGCAACTCCCGTTTGCCGGAGGAACACTTTGGGTGCTACCAAACGTCACAACGTAACTGGGTGATTATAAAGGAGCATTACAGGTGTCTCCAAAGGTAGATGTTGGGTTGGCGTATTTCGAGATTAGGATTTGTCACTCCGATTGTCGGAGAGGTATCTCTGGGCCCTCTCAGTAATACACATCACTTAAGCCTTGCAAGCATTGCAACTAAATGAGATAGTTGCGGGATGATGTATTACAGAACGAGTAAAGAGACTTGCCAGTAACGAGATTGAACTAGGTATTGGATACCGACGATCGAATCTCGGGCAAGTAACATACCGATGACAAAGGGAACAACGTATGTTGTTATGCGGTCTGACCGATAAAGATCTTCGTAGAATATGTAGGAGCCAATATGGGCATCCAGGTCCCGCTATTGGTTATTGACCGGAGACATGTCTCGGTCATGTCTACATTGTTCTCGAACCCGTAGGGTCCGCACGCTTAAGGTTACGATGACAGTTATATTATGAGTTTATACATTTTGATGTACCGAAGGTTGTTCGGAGTCCCGGATGTGATCATGGACATGACGAGGAGTCTCGAAATGGTCGAGACGTAAAGATTGATATATTGGAAGCCTATGTTTGGATATCGGAAGTGTTCCGGGTGAAATCGGGATTTTACCGGAATACCGGGAGGGTTACTGGAACCCCCCGGGAGCTATATGGGCCATAGTGGGCCTTAGTGGAAAAGAGAAGGGCTGCCCTAGATGGGCTGCGTGCCTCCCCCTTCCCCTAGTCCTATTAGGACTAGGAGAGGTGGCCGGCCCCCTCCTCCTCTTTTCCCCCTCCGAGGAATCCTAGTTGGACTAGGATTGGGGGGGGGATCCTACTCCCAGAGGGAGTAGGACTCTCCTGCGCCCTCCTCCTTGGCCGGCCAGCCCTCCCCCTTGGCTCCTTTATATATGGAGGCAGGGGAAACCTCTAGACACACAAGTTGATCCACGTGATCTATTCCTTAGCCGTGTGTGGCGCCCCCTGCCACCATATTCCTCGATAATACTGTAGCGGAGTTTAGGCGAAGCCCTGCTGCTGTAGTTCATCAAGATCGTCACCACGCCGTCGTGCTGACGGAACTCTTCCCCGACACTTTGCTGGATCGGAGTCCGGGGATCGTCATCGAGCTGAACGTGTGCTCGAACTCGGAGGTACCGTAGTTTTGGTGCTTGATCGGTTGGATCGTGAAGACGTACGACTACTTCCTCTACGTCGTGTCAGCGCTTCCGCAGTCGGTCTGCCATTGGGTGTAGACAATCTC
>NC_053022.1:296298552-296312210 GCF_003073215.2 Triticum urartu
GTCGGCCGAGGAACTCCCCGGCGTCGGACCCTCTGACGAGGATTTTCTCCCCCGTTTTCGAGGCCATGGTTTCCGGGTCGTCAGAGGCGGCTCTCTTCTTCCCCTTAGGAGAGGAATTGTCGGTTCCTCCCTTCGGAGCAGCCTCCTTCGAGGAGGCCATAGCTTCCTTGTCCTCCCCCTCCAAAGGCATTATCTCCAGCATCCTGACCAGCACGGGATCCGGCCTGGTTTCAGGAAGGGGAGCCGGACACCTGATCAGCTTTGCCTTCGCTATCCACTCCTGTTTAAAAGGACGGCTCTTTTAGGGGCAAGTTTATGACAATTATACGGATAGAAGGTCCGGGCACAAGGTTGCTTACTTGAGTATCCGGGCGATTGCAGCTTAGGCCTGCGTCCTCGGTTAAATCCGGACACATCTCTTGTGATCCGAAGAACAGTCTATACATCTCCGCGGGCGTTGCGCCCATAAAGTTCTGGAGAGCTCGCGGTCCCTCTGGATTAAACTCCCACAGGCGAAGGGGGCGACGTTTGCCGGGCAATATTCGGCGAATCAGCATGACCTGCGTCACCTTGACCAAACTGAGGTCTCCTTCCAAGAGATCCTTAATTCGGCCCTGTAACAGGGGCACGTCTTTGGGCAAACCCCCAATCTAATCCTTTGTTGACCCATGACGCTAGCCGTGATGGGGGACCCGAGCGAAAGGCAGGAGGCGCCGCCCACTTGGCGCTCCTGGGAGCGGTGATATAGAACCATTCTCGTTGCCACAAGCCGAGCTCCTCTTGAAAGGAGCCCTCGGGCCATGGAGCATCAGCATTCTTACTTATGACAGCGCCTCCGCACTCTGCGTGCCGTCCCTCGATCATCTTCGGCTCCAATCCAAAAGTCTTGAGCCATAATCCGAAGTGAGGAGTAACACGGAGGAACGCTTCACACACAACGATGAATGAGGAAATGTGGAGGATGGACTCCGGGCTAAGTCATGAAATTCCAGCCCGTAATAAAACAGCAGCCCCCTCACGAAGGGATCCATCGGGAAGCCTAACCCCCGAAGGAAGTGAGACATGAACACTACGCTCTCACCGGGCTGGGGACTGGGAATAGCCTGCCTTTGAGCAGGCAACCTATGCGGAATTTCGGCGGTCAAGAACTTAGCCTCTCTCAACTTTAGCACGTCCTCCTCCGTGACGGAAGAGGGCATCCATCGGCCTTGAAGGTCGGAACCGGACATTGTCGAAGGTCCGAAGCGCCTGGAATTTGGAGCCTAGGGTGTTGGAACTCGAGGCGATGGGTGAACTCGTTTGAGATTGGAAGAAGGAGTAAGGCCTTGGTCTCTTTATAAGAGGTTGAATACCAGGAGCCCTCCCTGTAACCGTTTGGAACTCGCATTTAATCGAGAAAACATGCTAACGGGCACGATTGGGTTACCCACGTCCGTATTGATGAGAATCCCGTAAAAGGGGGGCACACGATCTCTGCTTTGACAAGACGTGCCAAAGAAACCGCCTCACAAAACATGCTGAGGTGGAAAAGTAAAAACGATTCGAGTAAAGAACTTGGCCTTAGTGTGATGACGCACTGCGGAATACTTCAGCAGATTTGATTTGTGTTAATATTATTCTCTCTATGGCAATATGTGGAAACTTATTTTGCAGAGCCAGACACTACTATTGGTGTTTACAATCTTCTATGAAGGACTTGGAGGAGGAACCCGCCTTGCAATGCCGAAGACAATTTGCGCGCCGGACTCGTCGTCATTGAAGCCTGGTTCAGGGGCTACTGAGGGAGTCCTGGATTAGGGGGTGTTCGGGTAGCCGGACTATACCTTCAGCCGGACTCCTGGACTATGAAGATACAAGATTGAAGACTTCGTCCCGTGTCCGGATGGGACTTTCCTTGGCGTGGAAGGAAAGCTTGGCGATGCGGATATTCAAGATCTCCTACCATTGTAACCGACTTTATGTAACCCTAACCCTATCCGGTGTCTATATAAACCGGAGGGTTGTAGTCCGTAGGCAATCAACTCCATACACAACAATCATACCATAGGCTAGCTTCTAGGGTTTAGCCTCCTTGATCTCGTGGTAGATCTACTCTTGTACTACCCATATCATCAATATTAATCAAGCAGGAGTAGGGTATTACCTCCATCGAGAGGGCCCGAACTTGGGTAAAAGAAAGTGTTCCCTGCCTCCTGTTACCATCCGGCCTAGACGCACAGTTCGGGACCCCCTACCCGAGATCCGCCGGTTTTGACACCGACAGGAAGCGTTACTAGAACGCAGATGAGGTAGTCGTACTCGTAGCGATTCAGATTGCGGTCGATTCCGATCTAAGCGCCGAACAATGGCACCTCCACGTTCAACACACGTGCATCCCGGTGACGTCTCCCACGCCTTAATCCAGCAAGGAGAGAGGGAGAGGTTGGGGAAGACTCCGTCCAGCAGTAGCACGACGGCGTGGTGGTGGTGAAGGAGCGCGGTACTCCTGCAGGGCTTCGCCAAGCACTACGAGAGACGAGGAGGGAGAGAGGTAGGGCTGCGCCTTGGGAGAGAGAGACTCGTGTGTTGGGCAGCCCCAAAACCTCCACTATATATAGGGGCAAGGGCAAGGGGAGGATCCCTAGGGTTTCCCCTAGGGGGGGCGGCGGCCAGGGCAGATGGGATCTCCCCATTGGGTGATTTGGCCCCCAAGCCAGGAGGTGGGAACCCTAGATGGGGCGCCCCAAACCCCCTGGTCACCTGGGAATAGGTGAGGGGGGCGCACAGCCCCTTAGTGGGCTGGTTTGCCCCCTTCCCTTGGCCCATGAAGCCCCCAACACTTGTCGGGGCTCTCGAAACACCTTTCGGTCATGTTGGTCATCACCCGGTACCTCCGGAACACTTCTGGACTCCAAAACCCTTCGTCCAATATACCAATCTTCACCTCCGAACCATTCCGGAACTCCTCATGATGTCCGGGATCTCATCCGAGACTCCGAACAACATTCGGTAACCGCATACATACTTTTCCTATAACCATAGCATCATCGAACCTTAAGTGTGTAGACCCTACGGGCTCGGGAATAATGCAGACATGACCGAGACATCTCTCTGGTCAATAACCAACAGCGGGATCTAGATACCCATGTTGGCTCCCACATGTTCCACGATGATCTCATCGGATGAACCACGATGTCAAGGATTCAGTCAATCCCGTATACAATTCCCTTTGTCTACCGGTATAGTACTTGCCCGAGATTCGATCGTCGGTATCCTGATACCTTGTTCAATCTCGTTACCGGCAAGTCTCTTTACTCGTTCCGTAACACATCATCCCATGATCAACTCCTTCGTCACATTGTGCACATTATGATGATGTCCTACCTAGTGGGCCCAGAGATACCTCCCCGTTTACACGGAGTGACAAATCTCAGTCTCGATTCGTACCAACCCAACGGACACTTCCGGAGATACCCGTAGTGCACCTTTATAGCCACCCAGTTATGTTGTGGCGTTTAGTACACCCAAAGCATTCCTACAGTATCCGGGAGTTGCACAATCTCATGGTCTAAGGAAATGATACTTGACATTAGAAAAGCTATAGCAGACGAACTATACGATCTTGTGCTAGGCTTAGGATTGGGTCTTGTCAATCACATCATTCTCCTAATGATGTGATCCCGTTATCAATGACATCCAATGTCCATGGTCAGGAAACCATGATCATCTATTGATCAACGAGCTAGTCAACTAGAGGCTTACTAGGGACATTTTGTGGTCTATGTATTCACACATGTATTACGGTTTCCGGTTAATACAATTATAGCATGAACAATAGACAATTATCATGAACAAGGAAATACAATAATAACCATTTTATTATTGCCTCTAGGGCATATTTCCAACACACAATTCCTATTTGCAACAATAAGAACATCATTAATCCTTCCCATAGGTTTCTTAATAGTGGAATCCGCGAGGTGAAATTTCAAGAACAATCATCAAATTCATGGAAACCTAACACATCACACAGAGTTTTTGGAATCATGGAAACGCTAGCACCCAAATCACATAAAGCATAGCATTCATGATCTTTAATTTTAGTTTTAATAGTATGTTCCCACTCATCATGAAGTTTTCTAGGTATAGAAACTTCTAATTCAAGTTTTTCTTCATAAGATTGCATTAGAGCATCAACAATCTATCAAAGAGCAATTATCATAATTAAATTCCTTGAAATCCAAAATAGTGGGTTCAATGCTATGTAAAGTTTTGACCTCTCCAATCCCACTTTTACCAATTTTTGCATCAAGGTCTAAAACCCCCGAATCATTGGGACGCCTTTTAACTAAAGTTGACTCATCTCCAGTCCCATCATTATCAAGATTCATATTGCAAGACAAAAATTTAATAGGAGACACATCAATCACTTTTAGATCTTCATCCTTATTATCATCAAAACTAGAAGAACACGCTTTAATAAAGCAATCTTTTTTAGCACACATCCTAGCGATTCTTGCTTTGCACTTATCAATGAAAATTCTCATGGCTTTGAGAGACTCATTGATATCATGCTTAGGTGGAATAGATCTATGTTTCGAGGAATCAACATCAAGAGAAATTCTATCCACGTTCCTAGCCAACTCATCAATCTTAGACAATTTTTCTTCAATCAAAGCATTGAAACTCTTTTGTGAACTAATAAATTCTTTAATACTAGATTAAAAATCAGAGGGCATCTTATTATTATTTCCATAAGAAATTGTTGTAGGAATTACCATAATTATTAGAGGAATTACTAGGATACGGCCTAGGATTAAAGTTTCCTCTATACGCGTTGTTACCAAAATTGTTCCTACCAACAAAATTCACATCCATAGATTCATAATTATTCTCAATCCAGATAGACAAAGGCATATCATTAGGATCAGAAGAAACACTCTTATTAGAAAACAATTTCATAAGTTCATCCATCTTTCCACTCAAAACATTAATTTCTTCTATGGCATGAACTTTTTTACTAGTAGATCTTTCGGTGTGCCATTGAGAATAATTAGCCATAATATTATCTAGGAGTTTGGTAGCTTCTCCTAAAGTGATTTCCATAAAAGTGCCTCCTGCGGCCAAATCTAAAACATTTCTAGAAGCAAAATTCAATCTAGCATAAAAAATTTGTATGATCATCCACAAATTCAAACCATGTGTAGGGCAATTGTGAATCAACCAAAATAGAACAACCATTATTCATGCTCAAAGCTGGCACTAAATAACAATTATTGAGGTTCAAAACTAATCCCGTAGGTAAATGTAGAGGTAGCGTGCCGACGGCGATCACATCGACCTTGGAGCCATTCCCGACGCGCATCGTCACCTCGTCCTTCGCCAGTCTCCGCTTATTCCGCAGCTCCTTTAGCAATGCCGGCCTTCTTGTCCGCTTAAGTATTTGGGGCAGTTCCGCTTCCAGTGACCACTTCCCTTGCAATAAAGCACTCAGTCTCGGGCTTGGGTCCATTCTTTGGCTTCTTCCCGGCATCTTGCTTACCGGGCATGGCAACTCCCTTGCCGTCCTTCTTGAAGTTCTTCTTACCCTTGCCTTTCTTGAACTTAGTGGTTTTATTCACTATCAACACTTGATGTTCCTTTTTGACTTCTACCTCTACTGATTTCAGCACTGCAAATACTTCAGGAATGGTCTTTTCCATCCCCTGCATATTGAAGTTCATCACAAAGCTCTTGTAGCTCGGTGGAAGCGACTGAAGGATTCTGTCAATGACCGCGTCATCCGGGAGATTAACTCCCAGCTGAGTCAAGCGGTTATGCAACCCAGACATAGTGAGTATGTGCTCACTGACAGAACTGTATTCCTCCATCTTACAGCTGAAGAACTTGTCGGAGACTTGATATCTCTCGACCCGGGCATGAGCTTGGAAAACCATTTTCAGCTCTTCGAACATCTCATATGCTCCGTGTCTCTCAAAACGCTTTTGGAGCCCCAGCTCTAAGCTGTAAAGCATGTCGCACTGAACGAGGGAGTAGTCATCGGTACGTGCCTACCAAGCGTTCATAACGTCTTGTTCTGCAGGGAGAACAGGTGCGTCACCCAGCGGTGCTTGTAGGACATAATCTTTCTTGGCAGCTATGAGGATGATCCTCAGGTTCCGGACCCAGTCCGTGTAGTTGCTGCCATCGTCTTTCAGCTTGGTTTTCTCTAGGAACGCGTTGAAGTTGAGGACTACGTTGGCCATTTGATCTACAAGACATATTGTAAAGATTTTAGACTAAGTTCATGATAATTAAGTTCATCTAATCAAATTATTCAATGAACTCCCACTTAGATAGACATCCCTCCTGTAATCTAAGTATAACATGATCCGAGTTAACTAGGCCGTGTCCGATCATCACGTGAGACGGACTAGTCAACATCGGTGAACATCTTCATGTTGATCGTATCTTCTATACGACTCATGCTTGACCTTTCGGTCTTCTGTGTTCCGAGGCCATGTCTGCACATACTAGGCTCGTCAAGTCAACCTAAGTGTTTGCATGTGTAAATCTGTCTTACACCCGTTGTATGTGAACGTTGGAATCTAACACCCGATCATCACGTGGTGCTTCGAAACAACGAACTATCGCAACGGTGCACAGTTAGGGGGAACACTTTCTTGAAATTATTATGAGGGATCAATCTTATTTACTTACCATCGGTTCTAAGTAAGCAAGATGCAGAAAACATGATAAACCATCACATGGCAATCAAATATAATAGTGACATGATATGGCCAATATCACATAGGCTCCTTTGATCTCCATCTTGGGGCCTCCATGATCATCTTGTACCGGCATGACACCATGATCTCCATCATCAATGATCTCCATCATCGTGTCTCCATGAAGTTGCTCGCCAATTATTACTTCTACTACTACGGCTAACCGTTTAGCAATAAAGTAAAAGTAATTTACATGGCGTTTCTCAATGACACGTAGGTTCATACAAAAAATAAAGAACAAACTCTATGGCTCCTGCCGGTTGTCATCCTCATCGACATGCTAGTCGTGATTCTTATTACATAGCATGAACATCTCATACATCACATATATATCATTCATCATTCATCAACAACTTTGGCCATATCACATCACAGAACACTTGCTGCAAAAACAAGTTAGACGTTCCTCTAATTGTTGTTGGCAAGTTTTCACGTGGCTGCAAAAGGGTTCTAGCAAGAACGTTTTCTTACCTACGTGAAGCCACACGTGATTTGTCATCTTCTATTTACCCTTCATAAGGACCCTTTTCATCGAATCTGGCTCCAACTAAAGTGGGAGAGACAGACAACCCGCCAGCACCTTATGCAACTTGTGCATGTTAGTCGGGTGGATCCGGTCTCACGTAAGCGTACGTGTAAGGTTGGTCCCGGGCCGGCTTCATCCCAACAATACCGTTGAAGCAAGATAAGACCTAGTAGCGGCAAGAAAGTTGACAACATCAACGCCCACAGAAATTGTGTTCTACTCGTGCAAGAGAACTACGCATAGGACTAGCTCATGATGCCCACTGTTGGGGAACGTTGCAGAAAACAAAAAAATTTCCTAGCAGTTTCACCAAGATCATCTAGGGAGTTTCATCTATAGCAACGAGTGATCGGATTGCATCTACATACCTTTGTAGATCATCGCGCGGAAGCGTTCAAAGAACGGGGATGAGGAAGGGCGTACTCGACGTGATCCAAAAATCACCGGAGATCCTAGCGCCGGAATGGACGGCACCTCTGGGTTCAACACACGTACGGTCAGTGTAACGTCTTCCTCCTTCTTGATCCAGCAAGGGGGAGAAGAGGTTGAGGAAGATGGCTCCAGCAGCAGCACAACGGCATGGTGGTGATGGAGCTGCAGTACTCCGGCAGGGCTTCGCCAAGCTCTATGGAGGAGGAGGATGTGTTGGAGAGGGAGAGGGAGGCACCAAAGGCGTGTGAGAGGCCCTCCTTCCCCCACTATATATAGGGAGCTAGGGGGGCGCCGGCCCTAGGAGATGCAATCTCCTAGGGGGGGGCGGCGCCAAGGGAGGAATCCCTCCTCCAGGCACCTAGGAGGTGCCTTCCCCCTTTAGGACTCTTCCTTTCTTGATCTCTGGCGCATGGGCCTCTTGGGGCTGGTGCCCTTGGCCCATATAGGCCAAGGCGCACACCCCTACAGCGCCCATGGGGCCCTCCAGGATGGGTGGTCCCACCCGATGGACCCCCGGGACCCATCTAGTGGTCCCGGTACAATACCGGTGACTCCTGAAACTCTCCCGATGGCCGAAACGGCACTTCCTATATATAATTCTTCACCTCCGGACCATTCCGGAACTCCTCGTGACGTCCGGGATCTCATCCGGGACTCGAACCACACTTTCGGGTTACTGCATATACATATCTCTACAACCCTAGCGTCAATCGAACCTTAAGTGTGTAGACCCTACGGGTTCGGGAGACACGTAGACATGACCGAGACGACTCTCCGGTCAATAACTAACAGCGGGATCTGGATACCCATGTTGGCTCCCACATGCTCCTCGATGATCTCATCGGATGAACCACGATGTCGAGGATTCAAGCAACCTCCGTTATACAATTCCCTTTGTCAATCGGTATGCTACTTGCCCGAGATTCGATCGTCGGTATCCCAATACCTCGTTCAATCTCGTTACCGGCAAGTCACTTTACTCGTACCGTAATGCATGATCCCGTGACCAGACACTTGGTCACTTTGAGCTCATAATGATGATGCATTACCGAGTGGGCCCAGTGATACCTCTCCGTCATACGGAGTGACAAATCCCAGTCTTGATCCGTGTCACCCAACAGACACTTCGGATATACCCGTAGTATACCTTTATAGTCACCCAGTACGTTGTGCCGTTTGGTACACCCAAAGCACTCCTACGGTATCCGGAGAGTTACACGATCTCATGGTCTAAGGAAAGGATACTTGAACATTGGAAAAACTCTAAGCAAACGAACTATACGATCTTATGCTATGTTTAGGAATTGGTCTTGTCATCACATCATTCTCTAATGATGTTGATCTCGTTATCAATGACATCCAATGTCATAGTCAGGAAACCATGACTATCTGTTTGATCAATGAGCTAGTTCAACTAGAGGCTTACTAGGGACATGTTGGTGTCTATTATTCACACGGGTATTACGATTTCCGGATAACACAATCATAGCATGAATAAAGACAATTATCATGAACAAGGAAAATATATTAATAATGCTTTTATTATTGCCTCTAGGGCATATTTCCAACAGTCTCCCACTTGCACTAGAGTCAATAATCTAGTTACATTGTGATGAATCGAACACCCATGGAATTCTGGTGTTGATCATGTTTTTCTCTAGGGAGAGGTTTAGTCAATGGATCTGCTACATTCAGGTCCGTATGTACTTTACAAATATCTATGTCTCCATCTTGAACATTTTCACGAATGGAGTTGAAGCGACGCTTGATGTGCCTGGTCTTCTTGTGAAACCTGGGCTCCTTGGCAAGTGCAATAGCTCCAGTGTTGTCACAGAAGAGTTTGATTGGCCCCGACGCATTGGGTATGACTCCTAGGTCGGTGATGAACTCCTTCACCAAAATTGCTTCATGTGCTGCCTCCGAGGCTGCCATGTACTCCGCTTCACATGTAGATCCCGCCACGACGCTCTGCTTGCAACTGCACCAGCTTACTACCCCACCATTCAAAATATACACGTATCCGGTTTGTGACTTTGAGTCATCCAGATCTGTGTCGAAGCTAGCGTCGACGTAACCCTTTACGACGAGCTCTTCGTCACCTCCATAGACGAGAAACATTTCCTTAGTCCTTTTCAGGTACTTCAGGATATTCTTGACCGATGTCCAGTGTTCCTTGCCGGGATTACTTTGGTACCTACCTACCAAACTTACGGCAAGGTTTACATCAGGTCTGGTACACAGCATGGCATAATAATAGAACCTATGGCTGAGGCATAGGGGATGACACTCATCTCTTCTATATCTTCTGCCGTGATCGGACATTGAGCTGAGCTCAATTTCACACCTTGCAACACAGGCAAGAACCCCTTCTTAGACTGATCCATATTGAACTTCTTCAATACCTTATCAAGGCATGTGCTTTGTGAAAGACCTATGAGGCGTCTTGATCTGTCTCTATAGATCTTGATGCCTAATATATAAGCAGCTTCTCCAAGGTCCTTCATTGAAAAACTCTTATTCAAGTAGGCCTTAATGCTGTCCAAAAGTTCTATATCATTTCCCATCAAAAGTATGTCATCTACATATAATATGAGAAATGCTACAGAGCTCCCACTCACTTTCTTGTAAACGCAGGCTTCTCCATAAGTCTGCGTAAACCCAAACGCTTTGATCATCTCATCAAAGCGAATGTTCCAACTCTGAGATGCTTGCACCAACCCATAAATCGAGCGTTGGAGCTTGCACACCTTGTTAGCATTCTTAGGATCGACAAAACCTTCCGGCTGCATCATATACAATTCTTCCTTAAGGAAACCATTAAGGAATGCCGTTTTGACGTCCATTTGCCATATCTCATAATCATAGAATGCGGCAATTGCTAACATGATTCAGACGGACTTTAGCTTTGCTACCGGTGAGAAAGTCTCATCGTAGTCAACCCCTTGAACTTGTCGATAACCCTTAGCGACAAGCCGAGCTTTATAGATGGTCACATTACCATCCGCGTCTGTCTTCTTCTCAAAGATCCATTTATTTTCTATGGCTCACCGCTCAACCGGCAAGTCAGTCAAAGTCCATACTTCGTTTTCATACATGGATGCTATCTCGGATTTCATGGCTTCTAGCCATTTGTCGGAATCCGGGCCCGCCATCGCTTCTTCATAGTTAGAAGGTTCACCGTTGTCTAACAACATGATTTCCAAGACAGGGTTGCCGTACCACTCTGGTGCGGAATGTGTCCTTGGGGACCTATGAAGTTCTGTAGCAACTTGATCTGAAGTTTCATGATCATCATCACTAACTTCCTCTCTGGTCGGTGTAGGCACCTCAGGAACATTTTCTTGAGTTGCGCCATTTTCCAGTTCAAGAGGTAATACTTCATCAAGTTCTACTTTCCTCCCACTTACTTCTTTCGAGAGAAACTCCTTCTCTAGAAAGGATCCATTCTTGGCAACAAAGATCTTGTCTTCGGATCTGATGTAGAAGGTATACCCAATAGTTTCTTTAGGGTATCCTATGAAGACGCATTTTTCCGACTTGGGTTTGAGCTTTTCAGGTTGAAGTTTCTTGACATAAGCATCGCATCCCCAAACTTTTAAAAACGACAGCTTAGGTTTCTTCCCAAACCATAATTCATACGGTGTCGTCTCAACGGATTTCGACGGAGCCCTATTTAAAGTGAATGCGGCAGTCTCTAAAGCATACCCCCAAAAAGATAGCGGTAAATCGGCAAGAGACATCATAGATCGCACCATATCTAATAGAGTGCGATTACGACGTTCGGACACACCATTACGCTGAGGTGTTCCAGGCGGCGTGAGCTGTGAAACTATTCCACATTTTCTTAAGTGTGTGCCAAACTCATGACTCAAGTATTCTCCTCCACGATCTGATCGCAGGAACTTGATTTTCCTGTCACGTTGATTCTCAACCTCACTCTGAAATTCCTTGAACTTTTCAAAGGTCTCAGACTTGTGTTTCATTAAGTAGACATACCCATATCTACTCAAGTCATCAGTGAGGGTGAGAACATAACGATAGCCACCGCGAGCCTCAACACTCATTGGACCGCACACATCAGTATGTATGATTTCCAATAAGTTGGTTGCTCGCTCCATTGTTCCTGAGAACGGAGTCTTGGTCATTTTACCCATGAGGCATGGTTCGCACGTGTCAAATGATTCGTAATCAAGAGACTCTAAAAGTCCATCAGCATGGAGCTTCTTCATGCGTTTGACACCTATGTGACCAAGGCGGCAGTGCCACAAGTATGTGGGACTATCATTATCAATCTTACATCTTTTGGTACTCACACTATGAACATGTGTAGCATTACGCTCGAGATTCATTAAGAATAAACCATTCACCATCGGAGCATGACCATAAAACATATCTCTCATATAAATAGAACAACCATTATTCTCGGATTTAAATGAGTAGCCATCTCGAATTAAACGAGATCCTGATACAATGTTCATGCTCAAAGCTGGCACTAAATAACAATTATTAAGGTTTAAAACTAATCCCGAAGGTAAATGTAGAGGTAGCGTGCCGACGGCGATCACATTGACCTTGGAACCATTCCCGACGCGCATCGTCACCTCGTCCTTCGCCAGTCTCCGCTTATTCCGCAGCTCCTGTTTTGAGTTACAAATGTGAGCAACCGCACCGGTATCAAATACCCAGGAGCTACTACGAGTACTGGTAAGGTACACATCAATTACATGTATATCACATATACCTTTCGGTTTTGCCGGCCTTCTTGTCCGCTAAGTATTTGGGGCAGTTCCGCTTCCAGTGACCACTTTCCTTGCAATAAAAGCACTCAGTCTCGGGCTTGGGTCCATTCTTTGGCTTCTTCCCGGCAGCTTGCTTGCCGGGCGCGGCAACTCCCTTGCCGTCCTTCTTGAAGTTCTTTCTTACCCTTGCCTTTCTTGAACTTAGTGGTTTTATTCACCATCAACACTTGATGTTCCTTTTTGACTTCTACCTCTGCTGATTTCAGCATTGCAAATACTTCAGGAATGGTCTTTTCCATCCCCTGCATATTGAAGTTCATCACAAAGCTCTTGTAGCTCGGTGGAAGCGACTGAAGGATTCTGTCAATGACCGCGTCATCCGGGAGATTAACTCCCAGCTGAGTTAAGCGGTTATGCAACCCAGACATAGTGAGCATGTCCTCACTGACAGAACTGTTTTCCTCCATCTTATAGCTGAAGAACTTGTCGGAGACTTCATATCTCTCGACCTGGGCATGAGCTTGGAAAACCATTTTAGCTCTTCGAACATCTCATATGCTCCGTGTCTCTCAAAACGCTTTTGGAGCCCCGGCTCTAAGCTGTAAAGCATGCCGCACTGAACGAGGGAGTAGTCATCGGTACGTGCCTGCCAAGCGTTCATAACGTCTTGTTCTGCAGGGAGAACAGGTGCGTCACCCAGCGGTGCTTGTAGGACATAATCTTTCTTGGCAGCTATGAGGATGATCCTCAGGTTCCGGACCAGTCCGTATAGTTGCTGCCATCGTCTTTCAGCTTGGTTTTCTCTAGGAACGCGTTGAAGTTGAGGACAACGTTGGCCATTTGATCTACAAGACATATTGTAAAGATTTTAGACTAAGTTCATGATAATTAAGTTCATCTAATCAAATTATTCAATGAACTCCCACTCAGATAGACATCCCTCCAGTCATCTAAGTATAACATGATCCGAGTTAACTAGGCCGTGTCCGATCATCACGTGAGACGGACTAGTCAACATCGGTGAACATCTTCATGTTGATCGTATCTTCTATACGACTCATGCTCGACCTTTCGGTCTTCTGTGTTCCGAGGCCATGTCTGTACATGCTAGGCTCGTCAAGTCAACCTAAGTGTTTGCATGTGTAAATCTGTCCACCCGTTGATATTGGAATCTATCACACCCGATCATCACGTGGTGCTTCGAGAATATGCGTT
>NC_053022.1:296313210-296330749 GCF_003073215.2 Triticum urartu
TTTTAGCTTCCGCTTCTGCTTTTTTAGGCTGCGTGCAGTTGCAACGAGCCTCTCGTGGAGATTCTTCTGCTCCATAGGTTTATTCGGCGTGAGGTCGTCCGGAATGCCGTTTTCGCGGAGGAGGGATGTTCGGTTTCTCTATCCGTGTTGCCCTGTTCGGACGGTTGCTCTAAGGCCTGCTCGTCGTCTACCGGCTTGTCCTGCTCTATGGCTGGTTTTGTCGAGGCGGGGCTTGGGTCGGCGTTTACGCCGACGCTTTGATTGCTTTTCGGTCGATCTCCCGTCCCATCCCCTTTTTCCTCGTTGTCGCTTCCTTTAGGGGTATCCACCATGTACACATCGTGAGATGAGGTGGCTGTCCAATGCCCTATGGGCGTTGGTTCGTCGGTATCTCCTGCATCGTCATCCATGCTGTCGATGTCTCCGGAGTCAAAGTTGAGCACGTCGTTTAAATTGTCGACAGTGGCTACCAAGTGGGTGGTGGGTGGGCTTTGAATTTCTTCATCGTCCGTATCCCATCCTCGCTGACCGTAGTCCGGCCAGCTCTCCTGATAAAGAGAGAGACTTAAGAGAATTCAGGATGTCGCCAAAAGGCGAGTGCTGAAAGATCTCTGCGGCGGTGAACTCCATTATCGATGCCCAATCGGATTCGATTGGCAGGGGCGCGGGGGTTCGGAGTCCGGGGAGGAGTCCGAATCCTCGGAGTCACGGGTCGTGCAGAGTGCGGGGCTAGTGTTCGGCTCGATCGCTTTCGGGATCGCAGCCCTCGAGGTGACGTCCAACCGCTCATCCTTGATTGGCGCAATAGGCTCCGAGTTAGGGGTCGGAACCGATGCGTGTGCGGCCTCCACGACACTGTCCGGGCGCCGAGCGAGACGTAGCTTTCGATCTGCTCCAGGTGGCCGAGCGAATTGGCCCACAGAACGAAGCCGCTGAAGACGAAGATCTGTCCGGGTAGAAAAGTCTCACCCTGGACCGTATCATTGTTGATGATCAAAGGAGCCATCGGGCCTAAAGGCGATGACACAGAGGAACTCTCAATGAAAGCACCAATGTCAGTGTCAAAACCGGCGGATCTCGGGTAGTGGGTCCTGAACTGTGCGTCTAGGCCAGATGGTAACAGGAGGCAGGGAACACGATGTTTTACCCAGGTTCAGGCCCTCTTGATGGAGGTAAAACCCTACGTCCTGCTTGATTAATATTGATGATATGGGTAGTACAAGAGTAGATCTACCACGAGATCAAGGAGGCTAAACCCTAGAAGCTAGCCTACGGTATGATTGTTGTATATGGAGTTGATTGCCTACGGACTACAACCCTCCGGTTTATATAGACACCAGATAGGGTTAGGGTTACATAGAGTCGGTTACAATGGTAGGAGATCTTGAACATCCGCATCGCCAAGCTTGCCTTCCACGCCAAGGAAAGTCCCATCTGGACACGGGACAAAGTCTTCAATCTTGTATCTTCATAGTCCAGGAGTCCGGCTGAAGGTATAGTCCGGCTACCCGAACACCCCCTAATCCAGGACTCCCTCAGCTGCCCCACAGAAGTATATGTTCTCCTGAGACAAGAAATCGTGAAGCTCACCTAGTATGGAGGGCGTGTGTATGATGTGATACACCAAAACATCATCTTCAAGGCATAACTGAAGGATGGCGGCGCGTTGGATCTTCCCAGTGGCACGCTCGGTGTACTCTGCGTCAAGACCGATGACATTCATCTACACCTTTTGGAGGGAGTTGGATACATTGTAGATCCACTTCCGAACAACCCTTGGGTGGTTGGTGACTGTGGCAACTATGCTCAACTAGCCTTCGACGAGGACATGTTGGACGCTAAAAACCTGCATCTCGATCTCTTTCACCATTTGGAACTGCTGGACCGGAGGGCTATGGTTTGGAGAATTAGGATTAGATGGATAGTCTAACTGAAGAAGATGATTATTTATAGGGTCTTCCGAATTACTCCAGGAGGATGTGAAGAGGTTAAAACAATGTGAATGTAGTGTGGTTTGGATGCAAATGAAGATCAAGGAGTAGTGAAGAAGCCGAGGAAAATCGGTTCCCAATGGAGAAGTAAATGGGAGAAGTTATGTGCATGCATGAGGAGAGCTGCGGTGGTTTGACTTCTGCATGCAATGGATTGGACCGGCTCTTCGGTTGCCTTTTCTCTCTCCCACGTGCACAGAATGGCCCACTTGCATGCTGCAGTTTATTGGCTGGAGTCTGGCTGCAGCTGCTCATGTGTATGCTAATTAATGCTGTGAATGCGGGGCATGGAGGGAAATGGGCGCATGGAAAAGGGTATATACGCAGACTAATTAGGGAAATACTGAAAAAAGTTATGCGCAGACAAAAGAGGACCGGAGGGAGTAGTACTCACGTTCCTACTACGGTTGAGGAATATGCGGTTATCCTCAAAAAAGAAAGTCCTTCTTCGCGCTTCCACATGCACGAGAATTTGGTTCTGCTCGCAATATGGATGATACCTGGAGGATGAAGTGAACCCAGAGGCATGCTAGCACGGGAGTACTACTCATGTTCCTACTACTCCTACTACTAGTAGTAGTACAACTGTGGTACACTTGATGGTAAAAATACTATTATTCATCCGGCCCTCACAGTGAAGTGACAAAACCCTCTGCCTGAGGTGACACGAGTCCAGGCGGCGTGTCCGGGTTACCAAAGTCAGCCTCACCTTGTGCACTGTGCAGTCACTGTCACCGCCGCTGTATAGCATGCCTCGCCTCGTCTCCCTCTCCCCTAGCACCACGCCATATCCATCTCCGTCTCGCCGGAGATCCTGAGGTCACTCTTCATCATCTCATTGTGCCCCCGCGTACCCTCGCCTCCCGCAGTACCACTATTCCCTCGCTAGCCGCTCCAGCACCGAAAGCCTTCTCCCCCGTAAATCAAGCCCCCCAAGACCCCACCTTCCAAACTCCACCATGGCCGAACGCGAACTGTGCAGCACCCATATGAGCCGTGATTGGTGCAATCTCCCCAGTGACGTCCTCGACCTCTGTTGTTCGTGTAAGGATATGTTGAGCGCACTACAGCTGGCTGCATGCTCGAGGGGCATGCACACGGCCATCGTTGAAGCGAGACCTAAGCTTTTCAAGACACCCTGCTTGCTGCTATCTGGTCTTGCGAGATTTGCTCACCATGATACGGAGGCGTACATGATGCCCCTCGACTTCAATCCTACCTCCATTAGCCGAAACTTCTTTGCAGGTATGTAGTGGGTCGCCGTACATCATTTCCCTCGACTTCGATCCGATCACCATCGCCCGAAACTTCTTGCAGGCATGTACTGGGTCGGCATGACCTCCCACTAGATGGCTGCCGTCAGAGAAGACGGGGAAAAGTTGGTGCTCGTGAACTTCCAGACCTCCCATGAGATTATCCTTCCTCCGTTGGATGATATAGAGTTTTACCTTCGTGGTCCAAGTCATCTAGATTACGTCGTCAGTTGGACGCACCTTGTTTTGAAGAAGATTGTAATATGCCAAGTGCCCACACGACATGCGGATTACGCAGACTTCAAGCTAATTGCATTGTTCGACAAGGGACTCGCCTATCTTTCCGCCAGTGCCTTCTTTAGCTCAAGACAGCTCGGCTCGCAGTGGATCGTTGTCAAAGCTGATACACACTTATGTGATGCTATTGAACACAATGGCATCATCTACGCGATCGACAAAGCAGATGGCACCATGTATTGCTGGGACGACGCGTGTAAGTTGTTTCCGTCTGATGTTAATGATGACGCCATGACACTGTTTGAACTTTTTGTGATGATTGACATATCCCTGTTTGAGCAGAATTTTGAAGGATACTTGTACTTGATGCTCGACTTGGATAGTGACGGAGTCGCTAAGCCATTGCACTTTGTATGGATGTTGGTGCTTCATCTTGGGCAATTGGAGCTTGGAGCAAAGTTCTTCACTTGCGATATTATGACAACTCCCTCCATCTATGATGACCTTGACGGAGCGTCCATTGATGCTGGCCTTCATATGAAAGATATGGCATCGTTGGTCTTCTTCTTGGTGATGTTGTAGAGTCAAGACCTTGGAGACAACAAGAGCGGGACTAGAATCTTCATCGCAAAAGACTTGTTCCTCTTCATCATTCACTTGTCGGTGCATGGTGACTTGCTCAAGAGCGTCCATTTCTCCTTCACTCATCGAGTCGTAGGTGCCGTCATCGTTGAGGACCATGGTCCGCTTGTTGGTACACTCGTAGGACTTGTGGCCTCGGCCTCCGCATGTGAAACATTTGAAGGAACTCGTCTTGACGGTCTCATCGGTTGGAGTGGATGAGGATGAAGCTCTCGGCTTGAAATTGCTTGTAGTAGGAGGATGACTTGGAGTTGATGAAGCTTTCTTGGAACTCGACTTGTTGACGTTGCTTGTAGAATGCTTGGTAGACGGTGTTGGAGTCGTTGAAGCTTGGGTGTTGGAGAAACCGTATGACTTGGATGAGAACTTGGCATACTTGAAATCGTCTTGCACTTGACATTCCTCTTTTGTAGCTTGATGCACTAGCTCGATGAGGTTTGATTATGGTTGGAAGTCGCCGATCTTCTTGATAGGATGGTTGAGCCCATTCAAGAAACGTGCCATAGTTTGCTCATCATCTTCTGTGACATTGGCTCGTATCATGGAAATCTCCATCTCCTTGGAGTACTCTTCAATGCTCTTGGTTCCTTCCTTGAGTAGTTGGAGTTTCTTGAAGAGGTCGCGGTTGTAGTAGGTAGGCACAAAGCATGCTCTCATGACATCCTTCATTTGTGCCCAAGTAGTGATGGTTGGTTCACCTCTTGCCTCTCGGTGCTCGATAAATTGTTCCCACCAAATGAGGACATAGTCTTGGAACTCAAGGGATGCCATTGCGATCTTCTTCTCTTCTTCATAGTTGTGCAAACGAAATATTTTGTCGACCTTCAATGCCCATGAAAGGTACTCTTCGGGATCGTTGCTTCCATAGAACTTGGGCATGGTGAACTTGAGCTTGCCGCAGCGTTGCTCTTCATTGTGTTGGGGTCGGGGATGATGACGCCCATGTTGTCGATCATTATCAAGCTCGTGTTGCTCTTGGTGAGGAGGGTTGTCAACCTCATGTTGCTCTTGTCGTGGAGGATTACCATTGTCATCATTGTAACGCCCTCGATGCGGCTATATCTCCCACGTGTCGAGGCACGACTTAGAGGCATAACCGCATTGAAAGTAATGTCGCAAGTTAGGCAATCTTCACAACATCCCATGTAATATAGATAATGAAAGGGGAGATAACATAGTTGGCTTACACTCGCCATGTCACACAAAGTACATAAAAAGCATTACAACATCCAAACACTCATGGCCCGCCTACGGCACCAAAATAAAAGATAACCCAACATGCGACACGGTCCCGATCACCCCCAACTGGGCACCACTACTGATCATCAGGGAAAGACACGTAGTATCGTTGAGAGTCCTCGTCGAACTCCCACTTGAGCTCAAGCGCGTCACCTAGAGCGGAATCATCAGGCCCTGCATCTGGTTTGGAAGTAATCTGTGAGCCACAGGGACTCAGCAATCTTGCACCCTCGCGATCAAGACTATTTAAGCTTATAGGTAAGACAAGGTAAAATATGTGGAGCTGTAGCAAGCGACTAGCATATATGGTGGCTAACCTGTTCGCAAAAGAGAGCGAGAAGAGGAGGCAAAGCGCGAACGAGAAACTAGAGGACAACCTGCGCAAGCATTACTCTAACACCATGTTCACTTCCTGGACTCCGCCGAGAAGAGACCATCACGGTAACACACTCAGTTGATTCATTTTAATTAAGTTAAGGTTCAAGTTATCTACAACCAGACATTAACAAATTCCCATCTGCCCATAACCGCGGGCACGGCTTTCGAAAGTTCAAATCCCTGCAGGAGTCCCAACTTAGCCCATGACAAGCTCTCACGGTCAACGAAGGAATAGACCTCCTCCCGAGACGTTCCGATCAGACTCGGTATCCCGGTTCTTCAAGACAACTCCGACAATGGTAAAACAAGTCCAGCAACACCACCCGCTGTGCCGACAAATCCCGATAGGAGCTGCACATATCTCGTTCTCAGGGCACACGATAAGCTAAGCGTACGGGAGCCAACGTAACCCAAGTTGCCAAGGGACGGCCCCGCACGGTGCTCTAGGTTGGACCAACACTCAGAGGAGCACTGGCCCGGGGGGGTTAAAATAAGATGACCCTTGAGTCCGCGAAACCCAAGGGAAAAGGCTAGGTGGCAAATGGTAAAACCAAGGTTGGGCATTGCTGGAGTTTTATTCAAGGCGAACTGTCAAGGGGTTCCCATTATAACCCAACCGCGTAAGGAACGCAAAATCCGGGAACATAACACCGATATGACGGAAACTAGGGCGGCAAGAGTGGAACAAAACACTAGGCGAGAGGCCGAGCCTTCCACCCTTTACCAAGTATATAGATGCATTAAGATAACATAGCAATATAATGATATCCCAACAAGTAAATAATGTTCCAACAAGGAACGCTCCAATCTTCACCTGCAACTAGCAACGCTATAAGAGGGGCTGAGCAAAGCGGTAACATAGCCAATCAACGGTTTGCTAGGACATGGTGGTTAGAGGTTTGACATGGCAATTTGGGAGGCTTGAAAGCAAGTGGTAGGCATCGTAGCATAGGCATAGCAAAAGAGCGAGCATCTAGCAAAGCAAAGATAGTAGTGATTTCGAGGGTATGATCATCTTGCCTGCAAAGTTGTCAGAGTTGACTGGATCCTCGAAAGCAAACTCAACAGGCTCCTCGTTAGCAAACTCGTCTCTCGGCTCTACCCAAACAAGACAAACAAGCAACAAGGACACAATCAACCACGTGCAAACTCAAACAACATGATGCAAAGATGATATGCTATGCGGGATGCATATGCAAGATGTGACAAGGAATGCATGAACCTGGCCTCAACTTGTAAATCCAAGTGTGCCACTGGAAAGATGAGATGAAATCTCTTGAAAACGATATAAAGAACGCTGGAATCGGAGTTACGGTTTGGAAATGGCAAGCAATTCAAATATGACCACCTTCTGCGATTTACAGCAAGTAGCCATCTAAATGCAACAAGATGAACATGCTACAGCACTCAAACATGGCATCAAAATACATGGCAGGGATCCATTCATGAATCTTAACAAAAGTCTAGCACTGAGCTACGACCAATTCATCCAATAACAGGTTCAAACAAGCATGGCAAAAATGCATTTGGCAAACAGATCTCAGACTTAGTGAAATTAACACTTGTCTGGAATTTCAGATCAGATAGCACTCTTCGAAGCAACAAAACTACATGTGACAGGACCTGAACATGGCAAAGTAAAGCATGGCAAGGAGCTACTCAAAGAGATTAACAAAAGTCCCTTAGTGACCTTGAGCCAAAAGGGATCATAAAATACAATCGCAAGCATGTGAACATGGCAAAAACATAATCAGATCACAGACTTAGTGAAAACTGGAGCATGCTGAAACAGATAACAAGTAGGCATGTTTACGAGCTCAATGCACTCACTACAGAGAAAGTCATGACAATCTAAGCACACACCCATCAAGAATACACAAAATGCAAGCTAGAAATGGCAAGAACAATAACATAGCACGCACAGATCAACTACAACATCATCGGCAAAATCGCTAACAAGTAGACAATCTGCCCAGATTCACGAGATGACAAAAGTAGAGCTCGATTGACTCAAGATAGGGAGCTCCATAATTGCAAACAAAGACATGGATGGATAGAGCACTACAACATTAACAAAACATCCTTACTGATTATCCTCAAAAGAGGCACGGATCACTAGGAAACAACATGAACATATGGCAATATGAGATAACCAGCTCAAGGGCTTAGTGGAAATGCCAAGTCCCTGAAATCAGCATTAACAAATGCCTCACTTTGCAAGCTTGTGCTAGTCACCACACACATCACAAAAATACATGGGTTGCACCTCTGGAAATATGGCAAAACCCTTAACAAAACATATGTAGAGCTCATGGGCATATCATGCACAAAATAATCATGGCAAAAATGACAAATATCTAAATGGAGCAGCAGATCTGACAATTATCTCAAATAGCACTCTTCTAACAGCATTTCGGGCATCAAGATGAACTCAAATGAAAATGATGCAATGAGATGAAATGATGTACTCTCTGAGATGAACATTTTGATATGCTATATGCCCAAAACGGAGTTACGGATGCAAAATTATAGCACGATGAACAGGAGCAAATAATCTACAGACTTAGGAGAAAAAAGGTCAACCCTAGGGTTTTGAATCCAGATCTGAGATTCGGGGCACGTTTCACAAGGAGGGCCGGATCCTCTCGCCGGAGAAGAGGCGTCGCTGGAGTTGGAGAGGAGACCAGAGCCGGGGCCGGCGAGCTCCGGGCGACGCGTTGCCGTGATGCGACGGGGTCGGCGGCGGCCGGCGCGGTGGCGCGGTGGCGGAGCACGGCCGGCGACGGAGCTGCGAGGGAGCTCCGGCCACCGGAGATGGGCAGCGGGGCGTCGCGGTGAGGGCGGCGTCCCTTGGGCAGGTGGCGGCGGACCCGGGCCCGGGAGGGCCCCTCGCGGGCCGAGCGGGCCGGCGGCAGGAGGAGGCGGCGATGTGGGCGCGGCTGCCCACGTGGCGCGACGGGCAGAGGCGGGACAGCGGCGCATGTTCGCCGGATTCGGACGTGTCCGGCCGGCGCGAGGTGGTTTTCAGGGTGACGGGGGAGATCCGGATTTTCGGAGGAGACCTATTTATAGGCATAGAGGGAGCTAGGAGAGTCCAAATGAGGTGCGGTTTTCGGCCACGCGATCGTGATCGAACGCTCTAGATGATGGAGAGGTTTTGGTGGGTTTTGGGCCAAATTGGAGGGGTGTGCTGCAACACACACGAGGCCTTTTCGGTCCCTCGGTTAACCGTTGGAGTATCAAACGAATTCCAATTGGTACGAAACTTGACAGGCGGTCTACCGGTAGTAAACCAAGGCCGCTTGGCAAGTCTCGGTCCAATCCGGAAATGTTTAATCCCCACACACGAAAGAAAGGTAGAAATGACCACCGGAGGAGAACGAAGCGCCGGAATGCAAAACGGACCACGGGGAAAATGCTCGGATGCATGAGATGAAGACGTATGCAAATGCAATGCACATGATGACATGATATGAGATGCATGACAACGATAACAACACACGGAGACAAAAACCCGAACCCGAGAAAATAAAATAACTTAAGGCCGGAAACGGCAAGAGTTGGAATACATATTGGGAAAGTCATATCCGGGGTGTTACAGTCATGCTCTTGATGAACTTGATGTTCTTGGCGAGCTTGTGGAGGAGCTTGTCGAGCTCGAGGAGGAACTTGAGGAACTTTACGATGCATGCGAGCTTGAAATCTTCGTTCTTGAACTTCTTCGCGAAGTGCTTCTTCATGTTCACGAGCTTGTCGGCCTCGGTTGGCTATGGCCGACTTGAATATTGGAGGGCTTGTTGCGCCTCAAGTGCTTGAGCTTCACGGAGTTGTTGTTCTTGGCATTGTGCCTCAACATCTTGTGCAACTTGGTGTAGACGCGCGCGCTCTTCCTCTTCATGTTGTCATTGTCGTTGCCGTTCTCGTGCTAGTGCAAAAGCCGCTTGGGTTTGATGTTGTCGGTGCTCTTGAGAGTTGGTGTTCGCATAGAGGATTGAGGCTTGCTTGACGATCGTTGCACGTGGCACGACGTAGAGTGTTCGATGTCGGTGTACTTGAGCCGGAGAGGGTGAAGTCGGAGTGTCGACTTGAACGGCTCCTTCTTGAAGAGAACGAAGTGGAAGAAGAGCGGTTGAGCAACAAAGCGAATCTCGTCCATCCTTGCGTCATTCTCTTGCTTGTGATCGTCGAGCTTGTGGTCGAAGTAGTCCCTTGTACATTGCTCGGAGAGTCCCAAGTTGGCGGTGAGGTTGTTGATGCGTTCACTCATTGCTTGTTGCTCTTGATGCAAAGCACGTTGTGCACCAAAGAGGTGGCTCTTGGTGACGTAGGAGTTCATATCGTCGTCGTGCTCAATGAAGAGTGGGTTGGTCGAAGTACTTGGCCTATCCATCATTCCAAGATAAAAATGTGAGTGGTAGAAAGAGAAGAACGAATACCAAATGTACCTTGACCAAAGTTGAAAGTGGATCAATGATCACTCCAATGTGGACAAGGAAATAGCACAATGGGTACCAATTCTTGTCAGTTTCTCACACCTACACAAGTAAAAGCTTATGGTGGAGCTTGGTTAGGATGGTGGTACAAAATTTGATTCAATTGTAAGTGAGCATCAATAATGTTGGAAAAGATTCGCAAGATTGCAATGCAACAAGTAGACCAAGCAATATAATGTACATGGAAACACACACGCAAAAAGATAAGTGGGGTTGGGCAACCAAGGATGAGCCAAAATGTGGAATCCACAAAAATGCTCTTGTTGCACAACACCAGAGAGACGCTAGCACGATTGCATAATAGGCGTATACAAAGACTTGTGCACAACCTACTAAGAAAAAATGCAACGACTTCGATCCCAAGTATGCTCTATGGAAGGTGTTTCTACGATATGATCCAAGATGATCTAATATGACAATCTTAATGTTGTATGATGCTATGGTTCTTGCTTAAAAGCTCTTTGCTTATCTTTCCCTTTTGCTTAAAAGCTTGTTTGGCTCTTTGATGTTTGAGGTCTTTTCTCATGCAATGATTCACGAACCAAGATAGCAATTGTGTATGCGATGACAACCTTGTGACACAAGAGATGATACAAAGATATGCAACAATGATGTATGTATGATATGGGAAGTATGATCACTAATGTGCAAAAGTCTCGTTGCCGGCAATACTCAATGGCTAGTCTCGATGGGTAAGCAACGCAAAGGAGTAAGGCTATGATGGCTATCAATGTAATGGCAAGAGTGATATGTCCAATACCAAGGTGAGGTTACCGTTCTTGCTTGCGGTATGGTGTCAAAATGGTGGAACGAATACCAAGATGTAGTCGAGGTGGTCGATGTTGATGACAAATCCGTGGCGAATATGAGCGGCAGTGATGTTGATGTCGAACCATACCTAGATAGCCGAAACACAAAAGGATACGGAACCGCAACTCAAATTCTCAAAGATCGAAGTGGCAACACGTGTCGGATTGTGAAACGGGTAAGAAATGGTGTTGGTATGCGGAAGTGGTGATGGTGTATAGGTGGTAGGAGTGCGTATGCGGAAATGTGGGGCAGTGGTGGTTACCAAAATTGAAGAAAATTCAGTTTCGTCAGGTAACTTTGGACGTCCGGTGGTGAGCGGTCGTCCGGTCATCGGACGTCCGGTGGCGAGCGGACGTCCGGTGCCTGGGCACTATTCGGGCACGAGATGAACTGGATGTGTACGAGGTGGATGAGGTGAAAATCGTCGAATCCGGGCGATTTTGTGGATGGAAAGGGGGGGGGAAGGGGGAAAGAGCTAGATCCACTCAAAACAAAGCAAATCCACGGATCAAATCCAACAAAATTTCAACACACCAACAAATCACAAAAAATATTTGGGGCTATTTTTTTGGGGAATTTTCGAATTTGGGACAAAATCAACAAAAACTAGGCTAGCAACACAACGGGGAGGCTCCGAAATCATGATCAACGTGGCTCTTGATACCAAGATGATATAGGGTAGGAACCCTAATCGGTCGATCTTTCACGAAAGGAGCGGATCCCGCGATGAACACGAAGAACACGAGGAGGGAAACGAGAGGAATATCACAAGGGGAACACAAGAGAACACTCAAACCAACAAGTATGATCACACATGCGCTAGATCCATGAACACAAAGGAAGATACAAGATCCACGATCACCAAGGGACGATACAAAGGTAACCGGTTTTCTCCGAAAGGAGGTCTTGAGGTTCTTCCCGTAAAGCGGTCTTGAATCCGCTTGGGGGATCTTCTCCATAGGAGGCGCAATCTCCGAGGAGAAGGTAACCAAGTGGATGAGCAAAGCTCTCACACGAAATATGAGCTAATCCTTTGCAAACCCTAGCTAGGAGGAATAGGAGGTCTATTTATAGTCTTAGTGCAAATGGGGGGCGAAAGGAGGGGTACATGGGCTTTGGCCCCGAAACTGGACACAGCCAGGTACCGGACGTCCGCTGGGTATCGGTCGTCCGGTGTCTCATGAGCGACCGGACGTCTGGTGGCTTCCGGACATCCGCTGGATCCGTTCTATGATGGGGGTGCCGGACGTCTGGTCTCTTCGGACTTCCGCTGATATGGGCTCGGGTGCGGTCGCGCCGGTCGTTCGGTCTAGGCCGGACGTCCGCTCATTTGGCTCGCGTGCAGGGGCACCGGCCGTCCGGTCTGGACCGGACGTCCGCTCGCTAGGGCTCGGCTGTTGCTTCAGGCTCCGGACGTCTGGTCCCGGCCAGTCGTTCGGTGAGTGGGACTGTTCCTGCAGCTCTCCTTCTTCTCCGTCTTCACGTCCATCTTCCTCTTCTTCTTCTCCTTGCTCCTTACATTCTCCATGATACCTGAGTATGCACATTGTGTCCGTATGAGGTAGTAGCCATGTCTCATGTGCATCAAAGTGGAAATGTGAGAGGAGAGATGTCACCTTGGTTTCAAGGGCTCTTGCACGTGCTCGTGTCATGGGTCTGCTAGGCACTTGGTGAGACGATGGTAGGTCCATGGGGATGACCTTGGGATGCTCCGCATCAGAGAGGATTTGGAGATGCAAGATGAAGATGCATGTACTAATTTTCATACATGCATTGTGTACACATGCATGCATAGACTTTGGAATTTTTAAGGATGGATCAGCCCTGCATGCATCCAAGTGGGCCATGGGTATGCACTACATGCTACGTATCAACCAAGGAAGTGGGCCAGAAGTTTTTCATCGAAGGTGTCAAAGGCCACCCCATGCCACGCAGCTTCTAGGGTGCACCACGACCAGACGATAAAAAAAAGAACAACCTGGATTAAATCTAAGGAGAGCCAGAGACGGCGCAGACCAGGACATCGTCTGTGCGGCGCGGCGCGTCTACACCCTTTAATAAATAGCTAATCTAGGTTAGGGTTTAGACTCGGGTTTTGTTTAGAGAAGTTTAGCTATATTGCTACTTTTATTTGTCTTTGCTCGTAGCGGCTAGTGCGACCGTCAAGACATCCTATCAGAAACCCATCTTGTGAGATTAATCCCATCTAGCATATTCGCAATTTTGAGATTGCTTGGCTATTATTTTCTTGCATGTTCTTTGATTTGCTTGCAGGAAAAATCCTTCGTGGATAGGTCGATCGCATCATTGGCTCGGTCGATAACGCTGTGGAGTTGGTTTAGCGATTGCCGTGGATATCAGTCATGTACGGTTCTCCGTGTACGGTTGGTAGCCGGATCGCGAGGGTCAAATCCCACCCAAAATCGCAGTTATCTCTCTCTCATAGAAAGATCGGGCCGCTAGTTCACATCAAGTGGTATCAGTTTTCAGGTTCATCGGTGAGAGATTTACAGTTTTATTAGATTAGATTGTTTTTTAGTCCTACAACCCACACAAAAGCCAAAAAATAGATTAGTTCATCCGCTGCAGCTATCTTTTTAGCCTTTAGCAATTTGCATCTAGTATTTTCTTTGTTGAATTTTTGGTTGCATTCTTTCTAAAATTAGTGTTGGTTTAGATTAATTTGGGAGAAAATTATCTACTAGATAAATCTGTTTTTGTCACTTGGGGAATACTTGGGCACCTTTTAGTTGTTCGAACAACTCGTTGATGTTGGGAAGTGGGTATTTGTTCTTGATAGTCTTCTTGTTCAATGGACGGTAGTCAACACAAAGTCGGTATGTTCCATCCTTCTTCTTCACAAAAAGAACACCACAACCCCACGGAGAAGAACTAGGTCGGATGAGACCCATTTCTCTTGAATATCGAGTTGCTTCTTCAGCTCCTTCAACTCTTCAGGTCCGAGCTTGTAAGGACGCTTGCACCGGTTCCGTGCCAGGCTCAAGATCAATGACGAATTCAACTGGCCGGTGCGGAGGCATTCCTGGAAGCTCTTCTGGAAAGACGTCTTGATATTCGCAAACGACTGGAATTTGCGAGATGGCATCCAGTTCACCCTTCTCATTGAGAGAAAACAGACGGATTGTATCATCACGAGCGGCAAAGACAATTACATCCTCAGACGAATGAGTCAATTGAATCTGCCTGGCTGCACAATCAAGATGCGCCTTGTGCTTAGAAAGCCAATCCATTCCGAGAATAATATAAATATCCGAGTCGCCCAGAAAAATAGGAGAAGCTAGAAATTTATAGTCGCCCAACGTGATAGTAACATCCGGGACGCAGGTATTAGCTGTCATTTGCTTGCCCGGTGACACGATTTGCAAGGAACTTTGCAGATACTGATAATCGCACTCATACTTTGATGCAAAAGGTTGGGAAATGAAACAATGCGATGCACGAGTGTCAAAAAGAACTCTTGCAGGAATATCGTTAACAGGAAGGTTACCCATGATGACATCTGACGAGTCCTCTGCCTGAGCTGCATTCAGCAAGTTGACCTTGGCGTGCTTGGGGTTATGCTTGACCACAGCTGTACTTGCCGATCTCACAGGAGGAGGAGGAGGAGGGAGACGCCTCTGGTTGAAGCATTTGTTGGCATAGTGACCCTTCTGTTGGCACTTGTTGCACGTGACCTCTGAAAGCGGACGGTGATACTGAGCACTCGATCTTGGAGCTTGAGACGAAGTCTTGTTCTGAAAGCCAGGGTTTGGGTGGGTGGGAAGATCCACTGCCACCTTTGCTATTCTGATAAGGTTGACGGAGCGGAGGAGGAGGAAGCCAATACTTCTGCTTCTTGGCCACTTGAGTAGAGGAAGAAGGAGTAGCATCTCTGACTCGCTTCTTGGAAGCATCACACTTCAGTTGAGCAGCCTCTTGCTTCAATGCCATGTTGTAGAACTCATCATACCTCAAGGGCTCAAAGAGAACAAGAGCTAGCTGGATTTCTTCTCTGAGACCACCCCTGAACTGGTATATCATGCTCTTCTCTTCAGGGACGTCCTGCTTAGCAAAGCGGGCGAGCTTCTGAAACAACTTGTTGTAGTCATAGACAGACAAAGAGCCTTGCTTCAGGTTGCGGAATTCCTCACGCTTGCTTTCAACCACGCTCTGAGGAATATGATGAGCTTTGAAGTCTTAACGGAATTCATCCCAGGTAATCACACGGCCTCCTCTCGAATCCTTGTACTGCTGGAACCATTCTGCAGCTTGGTCTTTGACTAGGAAGGAAGCGAACTTGACAAAGTCCTCGGCCTGATGTTACTGCACTCGAAATTCTTGCACAAGTCCATGAGCCAATCGTCGGCATCAGTTGCCTCAACACAATTGCTGAAAGTCTTTGGCTGTTAGCAAGGAACTGGTTGAGTGTAGCAAAGTGATTCTGATTGTTGCCTTGGTTGCCTTGGTTCGCTTGATTGCGCTCTTGAAGAATTTGCATGATCAACTGTGTGTTTGCATTGGTTGCGGCCATCACAGCTTGCCATGCCTCCGGAGGAGGAGGTGGTGGCGGATCCTGATTCTGATTCTGATTGCTGCTCTTAGCGGGAGCCATCCTGAAGAGGGTGACATCCGTTAGCACATTGACAGATAAAATTGAAGCTGAATCAAGCGGGTTGAAATTGCAACATATAGTCTTCACATCCGAACATAAGAACGAATGCATTCCACTTGAAATGGTCACATATCCATAAATTGAGAAGCCACTTAGAATTTAGGTAGAGGAATAAATCAACAAGGTACGGAACAAGAACGAATACTCGGTAAGAAATCCCAATCTCAAACCAAATATCCGTGGAAGAAGAACTAGAGCTACAAGAATTCCCACCTATGAAACTCCCGAACCTTTCCGGTTATGCAATCAGGTGTTGGGGATACAGGGGAAGCATAATATCTCACCCAAATCTAGCAAATCCTACATCTAGCTTATCCATCCTTCAACACATAACCGAGAAAAACTTCGGAAACATCTACCTCAACCTTCGAAAAGCATCCGTTATACAAGTTATGGCAATACTCCCGAACTCCCGCCCCAGTACTGGGTGGCGTCGAGGTTATCTCACCAACAACTGCATAAAAGAGATTTTCGATGTCGGCGAAACTAACTCAGGTATTCCAGAACTGCAACGATAAAATTGTGACGACAACACCTCGGAGCTCAACTCCCCGGGACACTGCCACAACCCCTAAATGACAGGAGGCACCAAGAACAATGTCTCATCACAAATCGATCGGAACGATTCCAAGATACCCGCGTGATCCTAAATAAAAATTTAGTGAAATTTGAGAAGAGAAGAGTCAAAACTCTACGTCAGGATGCCTTACCAGAGCGATGAGAGACTGGGAAGTAAAAAGAATTCCTAAACTCTCCGATATATAATTCCTAAATGACTCAAAACATTTTTTCTAGACTCAACAACGGCTGCTAAAAACGATCAAGCAGTGGGGGCTCCTAAGGTCGGGGAAGGCTCTGATTACCAACTTGTAACGCCCTCGATGCGGCTATATCTCCTACGTGTCGAAGCACGACTTAGAGGCATAACCGCATTGAAAGCAATGTCGCAAGTAAGGCAATCTTCACAACATCCCATGTAAATAGATAATAAAGGGAAGGTACATAGTTGGCTTACACTCGCCACGTCAAACAAAGTACATAAATAGCATTACATCATCCAATCACTCATGGTCCGACTACGGTACCAAAATAAAAGATCAACCCAACATGCGACACGGTCCCGATCGCCCCAACTGGGCACCACTACTGATCATCAGGGAAAGACACATAGTAACGGCGTGAGTCCTCGTCGAACTCCCACTTGAGCTCAAGCGCATCATCTGGAACGGAGTCATCGGGCCCTGCATCTGGTTTGGAAGTAATCTGTGAGCCACAGGGACTCAGCAATCTCGCACCCTCGCGATCAAGACTATTTAAGCTTATAGGTAAGGCAAGGTAATATGTGGAGCTGCAGCAAGCGACTAGCATATATGGTGGCTAACCTGTTCGCAAAAGAGCGAGAAGAGAAGGCAAAGCGCAACGAAAACTAGAGAACAACCTGCGCAAGCATTACTCCAACACCGTGTTCACTTCCCGGACTCCGCCGAGAAGAGACCATCACGGTATCACACAGTTGATTCATTTTAATTAAGTTAAGTTCAAGTTATCTACAACCGGACATTAACAAATTCCCATCTGCCCATAACCGCGGGCACGGCTTTCGAAAGTTCAAATCCCTGCAGGGGAGTCCCAACTTAGCCCATGACAAGCTCTCACGGTCAACGAAGGAATACCTCCTCCCGAGACATTCCGATCAGACTCGGTATCTCGGTTCTCAAGACACTTCGACAGTTAAAACCAATCCAGCAACACCGCCCGAATGTGCCGACAAATCCCGATAGGAGCTGCACATATCTTTTCTCAGGGCACACTCAGATCTCTCCG
>NC_053022.1:296331749-296348735 GCF_003073215.2 Triticum urartu
GAATCGGAGTTACGGTTTGGAAATGGCAAGCAATTCAAATATGACCACGTTCTGCGATTTACAGCAAGTAGCCATCTAAATGCAACAAGATGAACATGCTACAGCACTCAAACATGGCACAAAATACATGGCAGGGATCCATTCATGATGCTTAACAAAAGACTAGCACTGAGCTACGGCCAATTCATCCATTAACAGGTTCAAACAAGCATGGCAAAAATGCATTTGGCAAACAGATTTCAGACTTAGGGAAATTAACACTTGTCTGGAATTTCAGATCAGATAGCACACTTTGGAGCATGAAAACTATATGCTACAGGGCCTGAACATGGCAAAGTAAAGCATGGCATGGAGCTACTCAAGGAGCTTAACAAAAGTCCCTTAGTGACCTTGAGCCAAAAGGGATCAAAAAATACATTTGCAAGCATGTGAACATGGCAAAAACATAATCAGTTCTCAGACTTAGTGAAAACTGGAGCATGCTGAAACAGATATCAAGTAGGCATGTTTACGAGCTCGATGCACTCACTACAGATCAAGTCGTGACAATCTAAGCATACACCCATCAAGAATACAAAAAATAAAAGCTAGACATGGCAAGAACAATAACATAGCATGCACGGATCAACTACAACATCCTCGGCAAAATCGCTAACAAGTAGACAATCTGCCCAGATTCATGAAATGACAAAAGTAGAGCTCGATTGACTCAAGCTAGGGTGCTCCATAATTGCAAACAAAGACATGGATGGATAGAGCACTACAAGATTAACAAAACATCCTTACTGATCATCCTCAAAAGAGGCACGGATCACTAGGAAACAACATGAACATATGGCATAATGAGATAAACAGATCAAGGACTTAGTGGAAATGCTAAGTCCCTGAAATCAGCATTAACGAATGCTCACTTTGCAAGCTTGTGCTAGTCACCACACACATCACAAAAATACATGGGTTGCACCTCTGGATAGATGGCAAAACATATAACAAAACATGTAGAGCTCAGGGGCATATCATGCACACAATAATCATGGCAAAAATGACAAATATCTAATTGGAGCAGCAGATCTGACAATTATCTCAAATAGCATTCTTCCAACAGCATTTCGGGCATCAAGATGAACTCAAATGAAAATGATGCAATGAGATGAATGATGTGCTCTCTGAGACGAACATTTTGATATGCTATATGCCCAAAACGGAGCTACGGATGCAAAGTTACGATGCGATGAAACATAGACAAAATAATAGGGTTTCGGGCAAAAAAGTCAACCGAGGCAAGATCCGGATCCAGATCTGGCCGGGCGCGGTTTACGAGGTTGGCGCAACTGTTCACCGGCGACGGGGCGCGCCGGAGCAAGCGGACGAGGAGGAGGTCGGCGGCGGTCGGGCACCGGAGCCGGAGATGGCGGCGCGAGGCGGATGGAGCGGCGACGGCGGTCGCCGGAAGCGGCTCCGGCGCGGGCTTGCGGCGGCGGCCCGGTGCGGCAAGCCGGGCGGCGGCGGAGCCACCGGAGATGGCGGCGCGGTGCTCGGGAGGCCGGCCTCGGGGAAGAGAGGCGGCAAGAGGCGAGGAGCCTCGGGCCCGGTCGCGTCGTGGAGGGCCCGCGGCGGGCTTCGCGGCCGGGCGCGATTCGCGGCGAAGTGGGGCTCGCGGGAGCTGATGGCGGCGGCGGCGCGGGTCGGACATGTCCGGCCGCGGCGGATTTGTCCGGCGGCGGCGGGTGGAGTGGCCTAGGGTTTCGGGGGAAGGAGAAGGAGATTTTCGGGGGTGTTTATATAGGCATAGAGGGAGCTAGGAGAGTCCAAATGAGGTGCGGTTTTCGGCCACGCGATCGTGATCGAACGCTCTAGATGATGGAGAGGGTTTTGGTGGGTTTTGGGCCAATTGGAGGGGTGTTGGGCTGCAACACACACGAGGCCTTTTCGGTCCCTCGGTTAACCGTTGGAGTATCAAACGAAGTCCAAATGGTACGAAACTTGACAGGCGGTCTACCGGTAGTAAACCAAGGCCGCTTGGCAAGTCTCGGTCCAATCCGGAAATGTTTAATCCCCACACACGAAAAGAAAGGTAGAAATGACCACCGGAGGAGAACGAAGCGCCGGAATGCAAAACGGACAACGGGGAAAATGCTCGAATGCATGAGATGAACACGTATGCAAATGCAATGCACATGATGACATGATATGAGATGCATGACAACGATAACAACACACGGAGACAAAAACCCGAACCCGAGAAAATAAAATAACTTAACGCCGGAAACGGCAAGAGTTGGAGTACATATTGGGAAAATCATATCCGGGGTGTTACAACACTCCACCACTATGAAAGGATCTCGTCCCGAGATCTAGGACTGAAAGAACGCCGGGTACTCAGAACGGAGGTGATCCTCGCGTTCCCAGGTAGCTTCACGGTCGGAATGGTGTGACCACTTGACTTTGAGGAATTTGATTGACTTGTTGCGAGTCTTGCGTTCAGTCTCTTCAAGAATAGCAACGGGGTGCTCACGATAAGAGAGATCTTCTTGGAGCTCAATGTCCTCGAAGTTGACGGTGCGGTCAGGAGTCTTGAAGCACTTTCGGAGCTGAGAGACATGGAACACGTCATGCACATTTGCAAAGTTTGAAGGAAGCTCGAGTTGATAGGCGAGATCGCCTCTCTTGCTGACGATCTTGAAAGGTCCCACGTATCTAGGGGCAAGCTTCCCTTTGATACCGAAGCGACGAGTACCTTTCATTGGAGAGACGCGGAGGTAAACATGATCTCCGATCTCGAAGGCCAAATCACGGTGCTTACTATCATACTAGCTCTTCTAGCGGGATTGGGCTGCTTTGAGTTTATCTCGAATGACTTTACACATTTCCTCTGCCTCTGTGATTAAGTCATTACCGAGAAGTTGACGTTCACCAGTTTCAGACCAGTTGAGAGGGGTACGACACTTCCTGCCATACAGAATTTCTAATGGGGCCTTGCCCGAACTTGCTTGAAAACTGTTGTTGTAGGAGAATTCAGCATATGGAAGACAATCCTCCCACTTCATGCCGAAGGAGATCACACAAGCCCTGAGCATATCTTCAAGAATCTGATTGACACGCTCGACTTGACCGCTAGTTTGAGGATGGAAAGCTGTGCTGAAGTGGATGTTGGTGCCCATGGCCTTCTGAAAAGAATCCCAAAACTTGGAGGTAAAGATTTTGCCACGGTCTGAAGAGATCACTTGTGGAATACCATGCAGAGAGACAATTCGAGAGGTATAGAGCTCCGCCAATTGAGCTGCAGTGATAGACTCTTTGATAGGCAGAAAGTGGGCCACTTTAGTGAGTTTGTCGATGACAACGAATATAGAATCATTGCCATGTTTGGTCTTTGGAAACCCAGTCACGAAGTCCATCTCCATGTGGTCAAACTTCCATTCTGGAATGGCAAGAGGTTGGAGGAGACCAGCTGGCCTTTGGTGTTCTTCCTTCACTCTTCTGCAGACATCACATTCATTCACGAACTGAGCAATCTCGTGCTTCATTCGAGTCCACCAATAAGCCTGCTTGAGGTCCTGATACATCTTCGTGCTCCCAGGGTGGATGGAGAGGAGAGAATTGTGAGCCTCGTTCATGATCACTTTACGGAGGTCACCTTTGGGCACAACAATACGATCCTCGAAGAAGAGAGTGTCCTTGTCATCAAGGCGGTAGCACTTGTACTTGGATTGACTCTTGGCAATCCCAATCTTCACCTTTTTCACCATAGCATCAAGAAGTTGGGCTTGGCGAATCTGGTCTTCCAAGGTAGGAGAGACTTGAAGGTTGGCGAGGAAACCTTGAGGAACAACTTGCAGATTAAGTTTGCGGAAAGCTTCACAAAGCTCGGGTTGATAAGGCTTGAGAATCAGACTGTTGCAATAAGCCTTTCTGCTCAATGCGTCAGCAATCACATTTGCCTTGCCTGGAGTATACTCGATACTCGGATTATACTCTTGAATCATTTCGACCCATCGAGTCTGCCTGAGGTTGAGATTAGGCTGAGTGAAGATGTACTTGAGACTCTTGTGGTCAGTGAAGATGTCCACTTTTCTTCCCAATAAGAGATGTCTCCAAGTCAAAAGAGCATGCACAACTGTCGCCAACTCAAGGTCATGAGTGGGGTAGTTCTTCTCGTTGGGCTTCAACTGGCGAGAGGTATAAGCCACAACTTTCTTCTCTTGCATCAACACTGCGCCAAGACCTTGGAGAGAGGCATCGCAAAAGACCTCGTACGGTTTGGATTCATCAGGAGGGGTCAGAACTGGAGCAGTGACCAATTTCTCTTTCAAGGTGTTGAAAGCGATGTCACATTCCGGAGACCAAACGTACTTGACGTGCTTCTGGAGAAGATTTGAGAGAGGCTTCGCGATCTTAGAAAAGTTTTCAATCAATCTTCGACAGTAGCTTGCGAGACCGAGGAAGCTACGAAGTTGCTTCACGTTCTGAGGTGGTTCCCAATTCACAATTGCAGACACCTTCTCACGATTCATCGCAATGCCCTTGGCAAAGATGATATGACCAAGATAAAGAACCTCATCGAGCCAAAATTCGCACTGGAGAACTTGGCGTAGAAATTGGTGTTCCCTGCAGCTTAATCGAGTACCAAACGCAAGTGCTTGGCATGATCTTCCTTGTTCTTCGAGAAAACCAGAATGTCGTCGAGATAGACCAAAACGAAGTCATTGGTGTAGGCGTTGAAGATGAAGTTCATCATGCGAGAGAAAGTCGGAGGAGCGTTGAACGAGGCCAAAAGACATGACAGTGTATTCATATGAACCAAGCTTGTCCTGAAAGCCGTCTTGGGAATATCTTGCTCACGGATTCGAATCTGATGATAACCCATACGGAGATCAAGCTTGGAGAATACTTGGGCACCTTTGAGTTGTTCGAACAGCTCGTTGATGTTGGGAAGTGGGTATTTGTTCTTGATGGTCTTCTTGTTCAATGGACGGTAATCAACACAAAGTCGGTCCGTTCCATCCTTCTTCTTCACAAAAAGAACACCACAACCCCACGGAGAAGAACTAGGTCGGATGAGACCCATTCTCTCTTGAATATCGAGTTGCTTCTTCAGCTCCTTCAACTCTTCAGGTCTGAGCTTGTAAGGACGTTTGCATACAGGTTCCGTGCCAGGCTCAAGATCGATGAAGAATTCAACTGGCCGGTGCGGAGGCATTCCTGGAAGCTCTTCTGGAAAGACGTCTTGATATTCGCAAAAGACTGGAATTTGCGAGATAGGCATCCAGTTCAACCTTCTCATTGAGAGAAAACAGACGGATGGTATCATCACGAGCGGCAAAGACAATTACATCCTCAGACGAATGAGTCAATTGAATCTACCTGGCTGCACAATCAAGATGCGCCTTGTGCTTAGAAAGCCAATCCATTAGGAGAATAAGCTCAATATCCGAGTTACCGAGAACCACCGGAGAAGAAAGGAACTTGTAATCGCCCAACGTGATAGAGACATCCGGGATGCAATTGTTAGAAGTCATTTGCTTGCCCGGAGACACAATCTTTAAAGGGACAGGAATCCTCTCGGTCACAGAATCATGCTTGGCAACAAATGGTGTTGAAATAAAAGAAAGCGATGCACCGGTGTCAAAAATAACTTTTGCAGGAACATCATTAACAGGAAGGTTCCCCATGATGACATCTGGCGAGTCCTTTGCCTGAGCTGCATTCATCAAGTTGACCTTGGCGTGCTTGGGTTATGCTTGACCACAGCTGTACTTGCCGATCTCACAGGAGGAGGAGGAAGACGCCTCTGGTTGAAGCATTTGTTGGCATAGTGACCCTTCTGTTGGCACTTGTTGCACGTGACCTCTGAAAGCGGACGGTGATACGGAGCACTTGATCTTGGAGCTTGAGACGAAGTCTTGTTCTGAAAGCCAGGGTTGGGGGTGGGAAGATCCACTGCCACCTTTGCTCTTCTGCTGAATACGGCTGACGAAACGGAGGAGGAGGAAGCCAATACTTCTGCTGCTTGGCCACTTGAGTAGAGGAAGAAGGAGTAGCATCTCTGACTCGCTTCTTGGAAGCATCACACCTCAGTTGAGCGGCCTCTTGCTTCAATGCCATGTTGTAGAACTCATCGTACCTCAAGGGCTCAAAGAGACAAGAGCTAGCTGAATTTCTTCTCTGAGACCACCCCTAACTGGTATATCATGCTCTTCTCGTCAGGGACGTCCTGCTTAGCAAAGCGGGCGAGCTTCTGAAACAACTTGTTGTAGTCATAGACAGACAAAGAGCCTTGCTTCAGGTTGCGGAATTCCTCACGCTTGCTTTCAACCACGCTCTGAGGAATATGATGAGCTTTGAAGTCTTGACGGAATTCATCCCAGGTAATCACACGGCCTCCTCTGGAATCCTTGTACTGCTGGAACCATTCTGCAGCTTGGTCTTTGAGTTGGAAGGAAGCGAACTTGACAAAGTCCTCAGGCCTGACGTTACTGCACTCGAAATGCTTGCACAGATCCACGAGCCAATCGTCAGCATAGTTGCCTCAACACAATTGCTGAAAGTCTTTGGCCCGTTAGCAAGGAACTGGTTGAGTGTAGCAAAGTGATTCTGATTGTTGCCTTGGTTCGGCTTGATTGCGCTCTTGAAGAATTTGCATGATCAACTGTGTGTTTGCATTGGTTGCGGCCATCACAGCTTGCCATGCCTCCGGAGGAGGTGGAGGTGGTGGCGGATCCTGATATTGATTCTGATTGGTGCTCTTAGCGGGAGCCATCCTGAAGAGGGTGACAATCGTTAGCACATTGACAGCTAAAATGAAGTTGAATCAAACGGGTAGAAATTGCAACATATAGTCTTCACATCCAAATAAAATGAACGAATGCATTCCACTTGAAATGGTCACATATCCATAAATTGAGAAGCCACTTAGAATTTAGGTAGAGGAATAAATCAACAAGGTATGGATCAAGAACGAATACTCGGTAAGAAATCCCAATCTCAAACCAAATATCCGTGGAAGAAGAACTAGAGCTACAGGAATTCCCACCTATGAAACTCCCGAACCTTTCCGGTTATGCAATCAGGTGTTGGGGATACAGGGGAAGCATAATATCTCACCCAAATCTAGCAAATCCTACATCCAGCTGTATCCATCCTTCAACACATAACCGAGAAAAACTTCGGAAAACATCTACCTCAACCTTCGAAAAGCATCCGTTATACAATTTATGGCGATACTCCCGAACTCCGTCCCCAGTACTGGGTGGCGTCGAGGTTATCTCACCAACGAACTGCATGAAAGAGATTTTCGATGTCGGCGTACTAAACTCAGGTATTCCAGAACTGCAACGATAAAATTGTGATGACAACACCTTGGAGCTCAACTCCCCGGGACACTGCCACAACCCCTAAAGATAGGAGGCACCAAGAACAATGTTCTCGTTACAAAACCATCGAAACGATTCCAAGATACCCGCGTGATCCTAAATTTTTTTTAGTGAAATTTGAGAAGAGAAGAGTCAAAACTCTACGTCAGTATGCCTTACCAGAGCGATGAAGGGACTGGGGAGTAAAAATAATTCCTAAACTCTCTGATATATAATTCCTAAATGACACAAAACATTTTTCTAGACACAACTCGGTCGCTAATAACGATCTAGCAATGGGGCTCCTAAGTTCGGGGAAGGCTCTGATACCAACTTGTAACGCCCTCGATGCGGCTATATATCCCACGTGTCGAGGCACGACTTAGAGGCATAACCGCATTGAAAGCAATGTCGCAAGTTAGGCAATCTTCACAACATCCCATGTAATATAAGATAATAAAAGGGGAGATACATAGTTGGCTTACACTCGCCACGTCAATCAAAGTACATAAATAGCATTACATCAACCAATCACTCATGGCCCGACTACGGCGCCAAAATAAAGATAACCCAACATGCGACACGGTCCCGATCGCCCCAACTGGGCACCACTACTGATCATCAGGGAAAGACACATAGTAACGGCGTGAGTCCTCGTCGAACTCCCACTTGAGCTCAAGCGCGTCATCTGGAACGGAGTCATCAGGCCCTGCATCTGGTTTGGAAGTAATCTGTGAGCCACAGGGACTCAGCAATCTCGCACCCTATCAAGACTATTTAAGCTTATAGGTAAGGCAAGGTAAATATGTGGAGCTGCAGCAAGCGACTAGCATATATGGTGGCTAACCTGTTCGCAAAAGAGAGCGAGAAGAGAGGCAAAGCGCGAACGAATAACTAGAGAACAACCTGCGGCAAGCATTACTCCAACACCGTGTTCACTTCCCGGACTCCGCCGAGAAGAGACCATCACGGTAACTCACACAGTTTGATTCATTTTAATTAAGTTAAGGTTCAAGTTATCTACAACCGGACATTAACAAATTCCCATCTGCCCATAACCGCGGGCACGGCTTTCGAAAGTTCAAATCCCTGCAGGGGAGTCCCAACTTAGCCCATGACAAGCTCTCACGGTCAACGAAGGAATAGACCTTCTCCCGAGACATTCCGATCAGACTCGGTATCCCGGTTCTACAAGACACTTCGACAAGTTAAAACAAATCCAGCAACACCGCCCGAATGTGCCGACAAATCCCGATAGGAGCTGCACATATCTCGTTCTCAGGGCACACTCAGATGAACACTACGTACAACTAAAACCAACCCTCGAGTTGCCCCGAGGTGGCGCTGCAAGTGGCTCTGTTTGGACCAACACTCAGAGGAGCACTGGCCCGGGGGGGGTTTAAATAAGATGACCTCGGGCTCCGGAAAACCCAAGGGAAAAAGAGGCTAGGTGGCAAATGGTAAAACCAAGGTTGGGACATTGCTGGAAAAGCTTTAATCAAGGCGAACTATCAAGGGGTTCCCATTATAACCCAACCGCGTAAGGAACGCAAAATCCGGGAACATAACACCGATATGACGGAAACTAGGGCGGCAAGAGTGGAACAAAACACTAGGCGAGAGGCCGAGCCTTCCACCCTTTACCAAGTATATAGATGCATTAAGATAACGATAATATAATGATATCCCAACAAGTAAATAATGTTCCAACAAGGAACGGTCTCCAATCTTCACCTGCAACTAGCAACGCTATAAGAGGGGCTGAGCAGAGCGGTAACATAGCCAATCAACGGTTTGCTAGGACATGGTGGGTTAGAGGTTTGACATGGCAATTTGGGAGGCATGATAAGCAAGTGGTAGGCATCGTAGCATAGGCATAGCAAAAGAGCGAGCATCTAGCAAAGCAAAGATAGTAGTGATTTCGAGGGTATGATCATCTTGCCTGCAAAGTTGTCAGAGTTGACTGGATCCTCGAAAGCAAACTCAACGGGCTCCTCGTTAGCGAACTCGTCTCCCGGCTCTACCCAAGCAAGACAAACAAGCAACAAGGACACAATCAACCACGTGCAAACTCAAACAACATGATGCAAACATGGTATGCTATGCGGGATGCGATATGCGATGCATATGCAAGATTTGACAAGGAATGCATGAACCTGGCCTCAACTTGGAAATCCAAGTGTGCCACTGGAAAGGTGAGATGAAATCGCTTGAAAACGATATAAGAACGCCGGAATCGGAGTTACGGTTTGGAAATGGCAAGCAATTTAAATATGACAACGGTCTGCGATTTGCAGCAAGTAGCCATCTAAATGCATCAAGATGAACATGCTAAAACACCCAAACATGGCATCAAAATACATTGCAGGGATCCATTCATGATGCTTAACAAAAGAGGAACACTGAGCTACGGCCAATTCATCCATTTACAGGTTCAAATAAGCATGGCAAAAATGCATTTGGTAAACAGATTTCAGACTTAGTGAAATTAATACTTGTCTGGAATTTCAGATCAGGTAGCACACTTTGGAGCATGAAAACTATATACTACAGGACCTGAACATGGCAAAGTAAAGCATGGATTGGAGCTACTCAAAGAGCTTAACAAAAGTCCCTTAGTGACCTTGAGCTAAAAGGGATCAGAAAATACATTTGCAAGCATGTGAACATGGCAAAAACATAATCAGATCACAGACTTAGTGAAAAACTGGAGCATGCAAATCAAATATCAAGTAGGCATGTTTGCGAGCTCGATGCACTCACTACAGAGCAAGTCATGACAATCTACGCATACACCCATCAATAATACACATTATCCTAAGCTAGACATGGCAAGAACAATAGCATAGCAAGCACGGATCAACTACAACATCCTCGGCAAAATTGCTAACAAGTAGACAATATGCCCAGATTCATGAAATGGAAAAAGTAGAGCTCGATTGACTCAAGCTAGGGTGCTCCATAATTGCAAAAAATACATGGATGGATAGAGCACTACAAGATTAACAAAACATCCTTATTGACCATCCTCAAAAGAGGCACGGATCACTAGCAAACAACATGAACATATGGCATATTGAGATAAACAGATCAAGGACTTAGTGGAAATGCTAAGTCCCTGAAATCAGCATTAACGAATGCACCACTTTGCAAGCTTGTGCTAGTCACCACACACATTACAAAAATACATGGGTTGCACCTCTGGATAGATGGCAAAACATATAGGAAAACTCATGTAGAGCTGAGGGGCATATCATGCACACAAAAATCATGGCAAAAATGACAAATATCTAATTGGAGCAGCAGATCTGCCAATTATCTCAAAAAGCATTCTTCTAACAGCATTTCGGGCATCAAGATGAACTCAAATGAAAATGATGCAATGAGATGAAATGATGTGCTCTCTGAGGCGAACATTTTGATATGCTATATGCCCAAAATGGAGCTACGGATGCAAAGTTACGACGCGATGAACATAGCCAAATAATTAGGGTTTCGGGCAAAAAGGTCAACTGATCCAAATTCCAGATGTAGATCCGGTTACTGTAGCAGCGACATGGACTTCGAGGATGGCCGGATTGCTCGCCGGAGTTGACGAGGGCGGCCGGAGCGAGGACGTCGGGGCGGAGGCCGGTGGCGGCGTGGCTCCTACCGCCAAGGACGAGGCGGTCGCCGGCGGGGCTCGCTGCGGCGCGGTGGCGCATGCCGCCGGTGATGGAGGCGAGGCGGCGCTGGGGCGCCACGGCCGGAGAAGACGAAGGCGCGGGCGGCGCGGTGATGCGGCAGGCGGGCGGCGCTGCCGGGCCGGGGAGGGCCCCGGACGGGCCTTGCGGGCCCATCGTGCGGGAGACGGCGATGTGGTCACGGGGGCGCGGGCGAATGGCGGAGCGCCACGTGGCGGCGGCGGGGTGGATCCGGACGTGTCCGTCGGTGGCAGTTTTGTCCGGCGGTGCGCGATGATGAGTGGAGCTAGGGTTTCGGGGGGAAGGAGAAGGAGAAATTCGGAGGGGTCTTTATATAGAGGTAGAGGGAGCTAGGAGTGTCCAAATGAGGTGCGGTTTTCGGCCACGCAATCGTGATCGAACGCTCTAGATGATGGAGAGGGTGTTGGTGGGTTTTGGCCAACTTGGAGGGGTGTTGGGCTGCAACACACACGAGGCCTTCTCGGTCCCTCGGTTAACCGTTGGAGCATCAAACGAAGTCCAAATGGTACGAAACTTGACAGGCGGTCTACCGGTAGTAAACCAAGGCCGCTTGGCAAGTCTTGGTCCAATCCGGAAATGTTTAATCCCCACACACGAAAGAAAGGTAGAAATGGCCACCGGAGGAGAACGAAGCGCCGGAATGCAAAACGGACAACGGGGAAAATGCTCGGATGCATGAGATGAACACGTATGCAAATGCAATGCACATGATGACATGATATGAGATGCATGACAACGACAACAGCACACGGAGGCAAAAAGCTGAACCCGAGAAAATAAAATAACTTAACGCCGGAAACGGCATGAGTTGGAGTACATATTGGGAAAATCATATCCGGGGTGTTACAACACTCCACCACTATGAAAGGATCTCGTCCCGAGATCTAGCACTGAAAGAACGCCGAGTATTCAGAACGGAGGTGATCCTCGCGTTCCCAGGTAGCTTCACGGTCGGAATGGTGTGACCACTTGACTTTGAGGAATTTGATTGACTTGTTGCGAGTCTTGTGTTCAGTCTCTTCAAGAAAAGCAACGGGGTGCTCACGATAAGAGAGATCTTCTTGGAGCTCAATGTCCTCGAAGTTGACGGTGCGGTCAGGAGTCTTGAAGCACCTTCGGAGCTGAGAGACATGGAACACGTCATGCACATTTGCAAAGTTTGAAGGAAGCTCGAGTTGATAGGAGAGATCGCCTCTCTTGCTGACGATCTTGAAAGGGCCCACGTATCTAGGGGAAAGCTTCCCTTTGATACCGAAGCGACGAGTACCTTTCATTGGAGAGACGCGGAGGTAAACATGATCTCCGATCTCGAAAGCCAAATCACGGTGCTTACTATCATAGTAGCTCTTCTGGCGGGATTGGGCTGCTTTGAGGTTATCTCGAATGACTTTGCACATTTCCTCTGCCTCTGTGATTAAGTCATTTCCCAAAAGTTGACGTTCGCCGGTTTCGGACCAGTTGAGAGGGGTACGGCACTTCCTGCCATACAGAATTTCAAATGGGGCCTTGCCCGAACTTGCTTGAAAACTGTTGTTGTAGGAGAATTCAGCATATGGAAGATAGTCCTCTCACTTCATGCCGAAGGAGATCACACAAGCCCTGAGCATATCTTCAAGAATCTGGTTGACACGCTCGACTTGACCGCTAGTTTGAGGATGGAAAGCTGTGCTGAAGCGGATGTTGGTGCCATGGCCTTCTGAAAAGAATCCCAAAACTTGGAGATAAAGATGCTGCCACGGTCTGAAGAGATCACTTGTGGAATACCGTGCAGAGAGACAATTCGAGAGGTATAGAGTTCCACCAATTGAGCTGCAGTGATTGACTCTTTGATAGGTAGAGAGTGAGCCACTTTAGTGAGTTTCTCGATGACAACGAATATAGCATCATTGCCACGTTTGGACTTTGGAAACCCAGTCACGAAGTCCATCTCAATGTGGTCAAACTTCCATTCTGGAATGGCAAGAGGTTGGAGGAGACCAGCTGGCCTTTGGTGTTCTTCCATCACTCTTCTGCAGACATGACATTCATTCACGAACTGAGCAATCTCGCGCTTCATTCGAGTCCACCAATAAGCCTGCTTGAGGTGCTGATACATCTTCGTGCTCCCAGGGTGGATGGAGAGGAGAGAATTGTGAGCCTCGTTTATGATCACTTTATGAAGGTCACCTTTGGGCACAACAATACGATCCTCGAAGAAGAGAGTATCCTTGTCATCAAGGCGGTAGCACTTGTACTTGGGTTGACTCTTGGCAATCCCAATCTTCACCTTTTTCACCATAGCATCAAGAAGCTGAGCTTGGCGAATCTGGTCTTCCAAGGTAGGAGAGACTTGAAGGTTGGCGAGGAAACCTTGAGGAACAACTTGCAGATTAAGTTTGCGGAAAGCTTCACAAAGCTCGGGTTGATAAGGCTTGAGAATCAGACTGTTGCAATAAGCCTTCCTGCTCAATGCGTCAGCAATCACATTGGCCTTGCCTGGAGTATACTCGATACTCGGATTATACTCTTGAATCATTTCGACCCATCGAGTTTGCCTGAGGTTGAGATTAGGCTGAGTGAAGATGTACTTGAGACTCTTGTGGTCAGTGAAAATGTCCACTTTTCTTCCCAATAAGAGATGTCTCCAAGTCAAAAGAGCATGCACAACTGCCGCCAACTCGAGGTCATGAGTGGGGTAGTTCTTCTCATTGGGCTTCAACTGGCGAGAGGTATAAGCCACAACTTTCTTCTCTTGCATCAACACTGCGCCAAGACCTTGGAGAGAGGCATCGCAAAAGACCTCGTACGGTTTGGATTCATCAGGAGGAGTCAGAACTGGAGCAGTGACCAATTTCTCTTTCAAAGTGTTGAAAGCGATGTCACACTTCCGGAGACCAAACGTACTTGACGTGCTTCTGGAGAAGATTTGAGAGAGGCTTCGCGATCTTAGAAAAGTTTTCAACGAATCTTCGACAGTAGCTTGCGAGACCGAGGAAGCTACGGAGTTGCTTCACGTTCTGAGGTGGTTCCCAATTCACAATTGCAGACACCTTCTCAGGATTCACCGCAATGCCCTTGGCAGAGATGATATGACCAAGATAAAGAACCTCATCGAGCCAAAATTCGCACTTGGAGAACTTGGCGTAGAACTTGTGTTCCCTGAGCTTATCGAGTACCAAACGCAAGTGCTTGGCATGATCTTCCTTGTTCTTCGAAAAGACCAGAATGTCGTCGAGATAGACCAAAACGAAGTCATTGGTGTAGGCGTTGAAGATGAAGTTCATCATGCGAGAGAAAGTCGGAGGAGCGTTGACGAGGCCAAAAGACATGACAGTGTATTCATATGAACCAAAGCTTGTCCTGAAAGCCGTCTTGGGAATATCTTGCTCACGGATTCGAATCTGATGATAACCCATACGGAGATCAAGCTTGGAGAATACTTGGGCACCTTTGAGTTGTTCGAACAGCTCGTTGATGTTGGGAAGTGGGTATTTGTTCTTGATAGTCTTCTTGTTCAATGGACGGTAATCAACACAAAGTCGGTCCGTTCCATCCTTCTTCTTCACAAAAAGAACACCACAACCCCACGGAGAAGAACTAGGTCGGATGAGACCCATTCTCTTGAATATCGAGTTGCTTCTTCAGCTCCTTCAACTCTTCAGGTCCGAGCTTGTAAGGACGCTTTTGCACACACGGTTCCGTGCCAGGCTCAAGATCGATGACGAATTCAACTGGCCGGTGCGGAGGCATTCCTGGAAGCTCTTCTGGAAAGACGTCTTGATATTCGCAAACGACTGGAATTTGCGAGATGGCATCCAGTTCACCCTTCTCATTGAGAGAAAACAGACGGAATGTATCATCACGAGCGGCAAAGACAATTACATCCTCAGACGAATGAGTCAATTGAATCTGCCTGGCTGCACAATCAAGATGCGCCTTGTGCTTAGAAAGCCAATCCATTCCGAGAATAAGATCAATATCCGAGTTACCAAGAACCACCGGAGAAGAAAGAAACTTGTAATCGCCCAACGTGATAGAGACATCCGGGACGCAATTGTTAGAAGTCATTTGCTTGCCCGGAGACACAATCTTCAACAGGACAGGAATCCTTTCGGTCACAAAATCATGCTTGGCAACAAATGGTGTTGAAATAAAAGAAAGAGATGCACCGGTGTCAAAAAGAACTTTACCTGGAATATCGTTAACAGGAAGGTTACCCATGATGACATCTGGCGAGTCCTCTGCCTGAGCTGCATTCAGCAAATTGACCTTGGCGTGCTTGGGGTTATGCTTTACCACAACTATACTTCCCGATCTCACAGGAGGAGGAGGAAGACGTCTCTAGTTGAAGCACTTGTTGGCATAGTGACCCTTCTGTTGGCACTTGTTGCACGTGACCTCTGAAAGCGGACGGTGATACGGAGCACTCGATCCTGGATCTTGAGACGAAGTCTTGTTCTGAAAGCCAGGGTGGGGTGGGTGGGAAGATGCACTGCCACCTTTGCTCTTCTGATACGTCTGACGGAACGGAGGAGGAAGCCAATACTTCTGCTGCTTGGCCATTGAGTAGAGGAAGAAGGAGTAGCATCTTGACTCGCTTCTTGGAAGCATCACACCTCAGTTGAGCAGCCTCTTGCTTCAATGCCATGTTGTAGAACTCATCGTACCTCAAGGGCTCAAAGAGAACAAGAGCTAGCTGGATTTCTTCTCTGAGACCACCCCTGAACTGGTATATCATGCTCTTCTCGTCAGGGACGTCCTGCTTAGCAAAGCGGGCGAGCTTCTGAAACAACTTGTTGTAGTCATAGACAGACAAAGAGCCTTGCTTCAGGTTGCGGAATTCCTCACGCTTGCTTTCAACCACGCTCTGAGGATATGATGAGCTTTGAATCTTGACGGAATTCATCCCAGGTAATCACACGGCCTCCTCTGGAATCCTTGTACTGCTGGAACCATTCTGCAGCTTGGTCTTTGAGTTGGAAGGAAGCGAACTTGACAAAGTCCTCAGGCCTGACGTTACTGCACTCGAAATGCTTGCACAGATCCACAAGCCAATCGTCAGCATCAGTTGCCTCAACACAATTGCTGAAAGTCTTTGGCCCGTTAGCAAGGAACTGGTTGAGTGTAGCAAAGTGATTCTGATTGTTGCCTTGGTTGCCTTGGTTCGCTTGATTGCGCTCTTGAAGAATTTGCATGATCAACTGTGTGTTTGCATTGGTTGCGGCCATCACAGCTTGCCATGCCTCCGGAGGAGGTGGAGGTGGTGGCGGATCCTGATTCTGATTCTGATTGGTGCTCTTAGCGGGAGCCATCCTGAAGAGGGTGACAACCGTTAGCACATTGACAGAATAAAATGAAGCTGAATCAAACGGGTTGAAATTGCAACATATAGTCTTCACATCCGAACAAAATGAACGAATGCATTCCACTTGAAATGGTCACATATCCATAAATTGAGAAGCCACTTAGAATTTAGGTAGAGGAATAAATCAACAAGGTACGGATCAAGAACGAATACTCGGTAAGAAATCCCAATCTCAAACCAAATATCCGTGGAAGAAGAACTAGAGCTACAAGAATTCCCACCTATGAAACTCCCGAACCTTTCCGGTTATGCAATCAGGTGTTGGGGATACAGGGGAAGCATAATATCTCACCCAAATCTAGCAAATCCTACATCCAGCTGTATCCATCCTTCAACACATAACCGAGAAAAACTTCGGAAACCATCTACCTCAACCTTCGAAAAGCATCCGTTATACAAGTTATGGAGATACTCCCGAACTCCCGCCCCAGTACTGGGTGGCGTCGAGGTTATCTCACCAACGAACTGCATAAAAGAGATTTTCGATGTCGGCGTACAAAACTCAGGTATTCCAGAACTGCAACGATAAAATTGTGACGACAACACCTGGAGCTCAACTCCCCGGGACACTGCCACAACACCCTAA
>NC_053022.1:296349735-296375753 GCF_003073215.2 Triticum urartu
GACCGGACTGCCTGGTTTCCAAACATACTTTGGTGTTTTACCTATGGTATAGTATTCGAAAACACTCCTACCCCTAGGATTTTCGGAGGTCGAAGGAGAAAGTCTGCCATAACAATCGTTTTACAAATTCGGCTGGAGACAGGTTTGTTGACAAAAGTACATTGCTACTTAGACTCAAAAACTTCTTCTTCCTCTAAACCCTCTAACGGGATGTCTAGTTTACTATCTTGTTGGGAGAACTTGGCGGCCACCTTCACTTGGTCGTACACCAGACTGACCGAAATTTCCTGTCCGTCGGATCCTCGAGGTCCGACCCAGGCCATATGATTGGGATCAAGTCTGGTGTACCGTGTTTTTACCATGTCCCAGGCTTCCCCAGCACCTTCTCGGCATGCCGATATCTTCCATAGCCCAAAACGGCGCCGAGATCCCTTGAATAAATTCATGAGGTCCTCCATACTTCCTAGAGGAGAATCGACTGTCCATAAAGCCTTAGCGATGTTCCTCATTGCCTTCCGCGTTCGCTCATGCACCTTGGACAGCTCTTGTAGCAGGTCTCCTTGAAATCCGGACACCTCTTCTTCAGGCCGCCCAGTCAACACATAAAACTTGTTAGGATTTGCATCAGCGAACTATACGATAATAAGTTAAAAGGAATACTAAATATGCCGCCTCTCAGCTTTTTGTTCTCCTTCAAGGCATCTGCTAGTTGGGCTCGCACGTCTTTCAGCTCTTGGCCGAGCTAGGTGTTGGCGTCCTGCAGTTTTTTCTTCTCGTCCCTGGTCCATGTCAGTGCACGTTGACCAGCGGCCTCTTGCCTTTTGGCATGTTCTTTGTCTGCCTGCGCAGCCTTCAGTTTCTCTTCCAGCTGCGCCGCCGATCCTGCCATTATAAAATGAAACAATGGTCATTTTCATAAACATGACTGGCACATGATTATTTTTTCGGACAGAAGGGAACATTACCAGTCGGTGCCTCCTTGGCCTTCTCCAGTTCGGCAGTAACAACAGTCAGCTGGGTCCGACACTGCTCCAACTCCCGAGATAGCATGCTGTTTTTCTCCGTGAGTTTCTGATTATACATCGATCCTTAAAATAAGTTGCTTCAATTGTTTTCAAGTCTCGGGGGCTACTAGTATATGGCTATTGAATTTACACAAAATGATCTTACCCGCATATCCTTTGAAAGCTGGCAAGTGGCCCAACAAGCCCATCTCGAGCAGCCCGGATGTATGCGTCCGCCGAACTGAAGGAATTGAATGCCTCTTCAGTAAAGACAGGATCGCGCATAGCTTCCCTCAGGCGTCGATGGTTCATGGCACTCTCCACCTCGGAGTTGGTCACGGATACATTATCCGAATTGTCGGAGAGAGGACAATCCGGCATGGCACCCGTATCAACTATAGCCCTAAAGGTAGGGTCTGGGGTCGGATTGATGGGCGTGTGTGATACGTCTCCAACGTATCTATAAGTGTGAGTAGTTTACCTCAGACCTATGGGTCCATAGTTAGTAGCTTGATGGCTTATTCTCTCTTTTTGGATCTCAATACAATGTTCTCCCCCTCTCTTGTGGAGATCTATTCGATGTCATCTTCTTTTTGCGGTGTGTTTGTTGAGACTGATGAATTGTGGGTTTATGATCAAGTCTATCTATGAATAATATTTGAATCTTCTCTGATTTCTTTTATGTATGATTGGTTATCTTTGCAAGTCTCTTCAAATTATCAGTTTGGTTTGGCCTACTAGATTGATCTTTCTTGCAATGGGAGAAGTGCTTAGCTTTGGGTTCAATCTTGCGGTGTCTTTTCCCAGTGACAGTAGGGGCAGCAAGGCACGCATTGTATTGTTGCCATCGAGGATAACATGATGGGGTTTTCATCATATTGCATGAGTTTATCCCTCTACATCATATCATCTTGCTTAAGGCATTACTCTATTTTCATGAACTTAATACTCTAGATGCATGCTGGATAGCGGTTGATGAGTGGAGTAATAGTAGTAGATGCACGCAGGAGTCGGTCTACTAGTCTCGGATGTGATGCCTATATACATGATCATACCTAGATATTCTCATAACTATGCTCAACTCTGTCAATTGCTCAACAATAATTCGTTCAACCACCGTAGAATACTTATGCTCTCGAGAGAAGCCACTAGTGAAACCTATGGACCCCGGGTCTATCTTCATCATATTAATCTACCAATAGTTAGTTATTTCCTTTGCTTTTTTACTTTGCTTTTATTTTACTTTGCATCTTTATCATAAAAATACCAAAAATATTATCTTATCATATCTATCAGATCTCACTCTCGTAATTGGCCATGTAGGGAACGACAAACCCTTATCGTGTTGGTTGCGAGGATTTATTAGTTTTGTGCAGGTACGAGGGACTCGCACGTAGCCTCCTACTGGATTGATACCTTGGTTCTCAAAAACTGAGGGAAATACTTACGCTACTTTGTTGCATCATCCCTTCCTCTTCGGGGAAAACCAACGCAGTGCTCAAGAGGTAGCAAGAAGGATTTTTGGCGCCGTTTCCGGGGAGGTCTACGCAAAAGTCAATATACCAAGTACCCATCACATACCCTTATCTCCCGCATTACATTATTTGCCATTTTCCTCTCATTTTCCTCTCCCCCACTTCACCCTTGACGTTTTATTCACCCTCTCTCTCTATCCTCCCTCTCTTTCCCGTTTGCCTCTTTTTGCCTGCTTGCTTTTTGTTTGCTTGTGCGTTAGTTCGTTTGCTTGTCGTTATGGCTAGTCATTTATCTTCTCCGTTGTCCCCCGAGTTCGAAATCTTTCACTTCAAACAAAGACTAGGAGAAAACTTAAAAGATGCCTGGTTGAGAATAAGGGAGTCTTATTATAATTGTACTTCTGATATAAACCTGAGAATTTTGCTTCGCAATTTTTATGTTGGATTAAATTTGTCTCATAGACAACTCTTGGATTGCGTTGCCAAAGGCAATTTTATTGAAATCGATCCCCATATTGCGCCTGAAATTATAGAAGGTATAGTGGGAACACTACCTCAACAAAAGGGGCCTCATCCTACTGAGGAAGAGACACAAGTTTTTGAATTTTTTTGTGAAGTTACTAAATTTTTACATAAGTCTCTTGAACCTCTTAAGAACATTAGTGGAAATATTCACCGCATGAATATGTTGATTACTCTTTGCAATAAGCGGTTGGATTCGTTAGATCTAAAAATTTCAGAATATGAAGGGAAATGTAAAGAACCTCCCGGATTCGAGCTTGATTCTGCTAAAAAGTTGAAAACCAAAGATGGCAATACCTAGATCTATCCTTGCTTGTTATGCCTAGCTAGGGGCGTTAAACGATAGCGCTTGTTGGGAGGCAACCCAAGTATATTTTTATTACTTGATTTTTGCTCCTGTTTAGTAATAAATAATTATCTAGCCTCTGTTTTGGTTGAGTTTTTTGTGTTTAATTAGTGTTTGTGCCAAGTAGAACCGTTGGGAAGACTTGGGGAAAGTCTTGTTACACTTGCTGTAAAAAAACAGAAACTTTAGCGCTCACGAGAACTGCTGCCATTTTTATTTGGAAAGTGCTATTTAGTTAATTATTTTTCAAATGATTAATAGATAAATTACTAACGTCCAGAAATTTATTTTAGAATTTCTGGGGTTCCAGATCTTGCGCTAGCTACAGATTACTACAGACTGTTCTGTTTTTGACAGATTCTGTTTTTCGTGTGTTGTTTGCTTATTTTGATGAATCTATGGCTAGTAAAATAGTTTAAAACCATAGAGAAGTTGGAATACAGTAGGTTTAACACTAATATAAATAAATAATGAGTTCATTACAGTACGTTGAAGTGGTCTTTTGTTTTCTTTCGCTAACGGAGCTCACGAGATTTTTTACTTTGAGTTTTGTGTTGTGAAGTTTTCAAGTTTTGGGTAAAAGATTTGATGGATTATGGAACAAGGAGTGGCAAGAGCCTAAGCTTGGGGATGCCCATGGCACCCCCAACATAATCTAAGGACACCTAAAAGCCAAAGCTTGGGGATGCCCTGGAAGGCATCCCCTCTTTCGTCTACTTCTATCGGTAACTTTACTTGGAGCTATAATTTTATTCACCACATGATATGTGTTTTGCTTGGAGCGTCTTGTATTACTTGAGTCTTTGATTTTTAGTTTAATACAATCATCCTTGCTGTACACACCTTTTTGAGAGAGCCATACATGATTTGGAATTTGTTAGAATACTCTATGTGCTTCGCTTATATCTTTTGAGTTATATAGTTTTGCTCTAGTACTTCACTTATATCTTTTAGAGCACGGGGGTGGATTTGTTTTATAGAAACTATTGATCTCTCATGCTTCACTTAGATTATTTTGAGAGTCTTAAATAGCATGGTAGTTTGCTTAAAATCCTAATATGCTAGGTATTCAAGATTAGTAAAATTTTCTTATGAGTGTTTTGAATACTAAGAGAAGTTTGATGCTTGATGATTGTTTTGAGATATGGAGGTAGTAATATCAAAGTCATGCTAGTTGAGTAGTTGTGAAATTGAGAAATGCTTGTGTTGAAGTTTGCAAGTCCCGTAGCGTGCACGTATGGTAAACGTTATGTAACAAATTTGAAACATGAGGTGTTATTTGATTGTCCTCCTTATGAGTGGCGATCGGGGACGAGCGATGGTCTTTTCCTACCAATCTATCCCTTAGGAGCATGCGTGTAGTACCAAGGTTTTTGATGACTTGTAGATTTTTGCAAAAAGATGTGAGTTCTTTATGACTAATGTTGACTCCACGGATTATACGCACTCTCACCCTTCCATCCTTGCTAGCCTCTTCGGTACCATGCATTTCCCTTTCTCTCATTGAGAGTTGGCGCAAACTTCGCCAATGCATCCAAACCCCGTGATATGATACGCTCTTTCACACATAAACCTCCTTATATCTTCCTCAAAACAGCCACCATACCTACCTATTATGGCATTTCCATAGCCATTCAGAGATATATTGCCATGCAACTTTCCACCATTCCATTTATCATGACACATTCATCATTGTCATATTGCTTAGCATGATCATGTAGTTGACATAGTATTTGTGGAAAAGCCACCTTTCATAATTCTTTCATACATGTCACTCTTGGTCCATTGCATATCCCGGTACACCGCCGGAGGCATTCATATAGAGTCATCTTTTGTTCTAGCATCGAGCTGCAATCATTGAGTTGTAAATAAATAGAAGTGTGATGATCATCATTTTCTAGAGCACTGTCCCAAGTGAGGAATAAAAAAAAGAGAAAGGCCATATAAAAAAAGGAGAAAGGCCAAATAAAAAATGAGAGAAAAAGAGAGAAGGGACAATGTTACTATCCTTTGCCACACTTGTTCTTCAAAGTAGAACCGTAATCTTCATGATAGAGAGTCTCTTGTTTTTTCACTTTCATATACTAGTGAGAATTTTCCATTATAGAACTTGGCTTGTATATTCCAACAATGGGCCTCCTCAAGTGCCCTAGGTCTTCGTGAGCAAGAAAGTTGGATGCACACCCACATAGTTTCTTTTGTTGAGCTTTCATACATTTATAGCTCTAGTGCATCCGTTGCATGGCAATCCCTACTCCTTGCATTAACATCAATTGATGGGCATATCCATAGCCCATTAATTAGCCTCGTTGATGTGAGACTTTCTCCTTTTTGTATTCTCCACATAACCCCCTCATTATATTCTATTCCACCCATAGTGCTATGTCCATGGCTCGCGCTCATATATTGCGTGAAACTTTATAGGTTTGGGATTACTAAAGTATGAAACAATTGCTTGGCTTGTCATCGGGGTTGTGCATGATGAGAGCATTCTTGTGTGACGAAAATGAAGCATGACTAAACTATATGATTTTGTAGGGATGAACTTTCTTTGACCATGTTATTTTGAGAGGACATAATTGCTTAGTTAGTTTGCTCGAAGTATTATTATTTTTATGTCAATATGAACTTTTGTCTTGAATCTTTTGGATCTGAATATTCATACCACATTTAAGAAGAATTACATTAAAATTATGCCAAGTAGAAATCCGCATCAAAAATTCTGTTTTTATCATTTACCTACTCGAGGACGAGCAAGAATTAAGCTTGGGGATGCTTGATACGTCTCCAACGTATCTACAATTTTTGATTGCTCCATGCTATATTATCTACTGTTTTGGACATTATTAGGCTTTATTATCCACTTTTATATTATTTTTGGGACTAACCTATTAACCGGAGGCCCGGCCCAGAATTGCTGTTTTTGCCTGTTTTAGGGTTTCGAAGAAAAGAAATATCAAACGGAGTCCAAACGGAATGAAACTTTCGGGAACGTGATTTTCTCAATGAACAAGACCCAGGAGACTTGGACCCTACGCCAAGACACAAAAGAGGAGGCCACGAGGTAGGGGGCGCGCCTACCCCCCTGGCGCGCCCTCCACCCTCGTGGGCCCCCTGTTGCTCCACCGACGTACTCCTTCCTCCTATATATACCTACGTACCCCCAAACGATCAGATACGGAGCCAAAACCCTAATTCCACCGCCGCAACTTTCTGTATCCACAAGATCCCATCTTGGGGCCTGTTCCGGAGCTCCGCCGGACGGGGCATCGATCACGGAGGGCTTCTACATCAACACCATAGCCCCTCCGATGAAGTGTGAGTAGTTTACCTCAGACCTATGGGTCCATATTTATTAGCTAGATGGCTTCTTCTCTCTTTTTGGATCTCAATACAATGTTCTCCCCCTCTCTTGTGGAGATCTATTTGATGTAATCTTCTTTTTGCGGTGTGTTTGTTGAGACCGATGAATTGTGGGTTTATGATCAAGTCTATCTATGAATAATATTTGAATCTTCTCTGAATTCTTTTATGTATGATTGGTTATCTTTGCAAGTCTCTTCAAATTATCAGTTTGGTTTGGCCTACTAGATTGATCTTTTTTGCAATGGGAGAAGTGCTTAGCTTTGGGTTCAATCTTGTGGTGTCCTTTCCCAGTGATAGTAGCAGCATCAAGGCATGTATTGTATTGTTGCCATCGAGGATAACAAGATGGGGTTTACATCATATTGCATGAGTTTATCCCTCTACAGCATGTCATCTTGCTTAAGGTGTTACTCTGTTTTCATGAACTTAATACTCTAGATGCATGCTGGATAACGGTCGATGAGTGGAGTAATAGTAGTAGATGCAGACAGGAGTCAGTCTACTTGTCTCGGACGTGATGTCTATATACATGATCATACCTAGATATTCTCATAACTATGCTCAATTATGTCAATTGCTCAACAGTAATTCATTCACCCACCGTAGAATACTTATGCTCTCGAGAGAAGCCACTAGTGAAACCTATGGCCCCGGGGTCTATCTTCATCATATTAATCTACCAATACTTAGTTATTTCCTTTGCTTTTTTACTTTGCTTTTATTTTACTTTGCATCTTTATCATAAAAATACCAAAAATATTATCTTATCATATCTATCAGATCTCACTCTCGTAAGTGGACGTGTAGGGATTGACAACCCCTTATCGTGTTGGTTGCGAGGATTTATTTGTTTTGTGCAGGTACGAGGGACTCGCGCGTAGCCTCCTACTGGATTGATACCTTGGTTCTCAAAAACTGAGGGAAATACTTACGCTACTTTGCTGCATCATCCCTTCCTCTTCGGGGAAAACCAACGCAGTTCTCAAGAGGTTGCAGTGTGTCCGGTGAGGTCTTCGGATATAGTCCGGTGAGTGCTCTTCCTAAATTATGGGGGAGGAGAAAAACGTCACAGTTCGGTATGTTTGCTGCAGGGCATATTAAAAGCCGTACCTTTTTTATGAAGGTCAGAGCTTGGAAGTATCGCCGTCCGCCTTTCTTTTTGAAGATCCGCCTTGTGTCGGCGTCCCCTTCTTAAGGGACGATCCCGATGCGGTGTGGCGAGACGAGCGCCGCCCCTTTGAAGCACGAAACAGTGCAGTGGGTGAGGCGCAATGGGAAAGCTCTTTTGGAGGAGATGCTCCTTGGGCACTTACATGGGAAGATGGAAGGAGGCCGGGGTCATCAGCTTCGATGGCCGCTTCTGTGCCGTCGTAACTCGCCTGATAGAAGGTCCCCTCCTTGAGCTCCATGGATATATCCGGATCCTCCTTGAATCCGGGATACAGATCCCGAATATGGTCCTCTGGCTGCGGAGCGAGGCTATAGATCCTCGCGGTGGCCTTCCTCCATTCCTGGTAAGAATGGTCGAATTGAGATCGACTAATTGCGACTAGGGAAGAAGGTTAAGTGAGGATCTAGATTGGAAGCTTACCCAGCTTGGGGGGTTGTACATGGAAAAGCCATCTCGACACTTGAGGTGAGTGAATTCTTCTTTCTCCCCTTTATAAAGATCAACCAACATGGCGGCCAGGGCGGAGAAGTTATCCGGACCTTTGCGCCCATAGCGGGATGTTTCATCCTCCCCGTTGTTGTTCCATATGGGGAGTCCTCTAGATTGGAGTGGTTGGACACCGCGTGTTATGGAAATCGCCATGACTTCAATTATGAACAGTTCAGACTGGGCGAGTACCTTTATTTTGTCCATTAACTTCTTAACTTATGTATTGTCTTCCTCCTCGAGGCTCCGAGGGCGCGAGCTATGGCGTTTCCTTAGCGGACCGTGGGAGAATTTAGGTAGACCACGTTGAATTGGGTCCGAGAGGAGGACATCTTAAATATAAAACCACTCCAAGGGCCACTCCTCGGATGCCTTCTTCGGAGTGTCAGACAGATATCCTGTCCCAGCTATACGCCATACTTCCGCACTGCCCACGTCGAATATGGATCCCTTTTGGGAGCGAGGGACGAGGCATAAGAGCTTCCTTCATAGCTCGAAATGGGCCTCGCAGCCCAGGAACAACTCGCAAAGAGGAACATAGCCCGCGATGTGCAGAATGGAGCCTGGTGTGAGATTGTGCAGTTGGAGGCCGTAGTACTGCAGGATACCCCGGAGGAAAGGATGGATTGGGAATCCAACACCTCTCAAGAGAAAAGACACAAAGCACACTCGCTCCCCTTCTGAAGGATTCGGGAAATTTTCTGCCAGGGCCTCGCCAGTAAAGGATGTTAATCCTGCCCGAACGGGGACTAGATCCGCAGGGGGGAGATAGCCCTGCACCTGGAGCTTGGTCAGCTGGGCATGGGATACAGAGCAGCTCTCCCAATCGCCTTTTTAGGGCCGTAGGGGCGGGAGGAAGAACTAGGAGCGCTAACCAGGGTTGCGTGGTTCCTTGAGGAAAGTTCGAAAGATTCTCGCTTGGTGTGGAATGGTATCTGAGATTTGATGTCCTTAAATAGACACCTTCCGTGCACTATCGAGGGTTTATCTGTAAAAACGTTTGGGCCGTTCGTATTCGTTTACCACGTGGAAGGTAAGGCGGCGGAAGCACAGAAGCCGAAGGGCACGACATTTAATGAAAACTTAGCTGTTTGAAGAATTCACCTTACCAAGATCAAAGATGTAAAGGCCGAATATAGCCCCTCGGTTTAGATGCTTTAAAGTATTCGGTGGAGGAACCCGCCTTGCAATGTCGAAGACAACTTGCGTGCCGGACACGTCTTCATTGAAGACTGGTTCGGGGGCTACCGAGGGAGTCCTAGATTACGGGGTCCTCGGGCGTTCGGGCTATGTGACATGGGCCAGACTGATGGTCCCTGAAGATACAAGGTGGAAGGCTCTTCCTCGTGTCCGTATGGGACTCTCCTTGGCATGGAAGGCAAGCTTAGCGTGCGGATGTGAAGATTTCCTTTCTCTATAAATCGACTCTGTACAACCCTAGCCCCCTCCGGTGTCTATATAAACCGGAGGGTTTAGTGTGTAGAGGCAATCATAATCATATAGGCTAGACATCTAGGGTTTAGCCATTACGATCTCATGGTAGATCAACTCTTGTAACCCCTATACTCATCAAAGTCAATCAAGCAGGAAGTAGGGTATTACCTCCATCAAGAGGGCCCGAACCTGGGTAAACATCGTGTCCCCTGTCTCCTGTTACCATCGATCCTTAGACGCACAGTTCGGGACCCCCTACCCGTGATCTGCCGGTTTTGACATCGACAGTAGGCAATTTCATAGTATTTGTATGCAACTCAGACTCAACTCGAGGCAACTGAGCAGCCACGGTAGGCAAGTTGAGATAATGTTAGTAAAATTCATATGTACACATAATGCAGTTAAGTTGCTTGCATGTAGCACTAAAGGCACCTCATGTTTCGTGTAATTTTCTCGTTTTTACACAAACCAACCTAATAGGCATTTCTACTAAGCCAGAAAGAAGGAGTTGCTTTTGTTTATTACTAAAGTTGCCTCCATTGCACCCAAAGTTGCCCACGAAAAAAATCATCAAAACCCACCCATATGTGATCTAGTTTTTGAAGAATTCATCGCGAGAAACCCAACAGTGAAAACGGTTATGAATTTCGATGCTCGAACCAAAAGTTATGAATTAAAAAAAATGAAACCCCAAATAAATGCATGCATGCAGGGGATTCCCGAGGAATGGCGGGGCCAGAGATTGCGAGCATGCATGGGGGCCAAATGCTTTTCCTCTTTTAGTATGTGAGGCGTGTGATTGGACCGCACTTGCCTTTTATGGAAGGGCCGCTCAAATACCCCATCGAGCGCACCGGTGCTGCCTAGCCACGTCCTAGAACTCATATTCCGGTGAGGTGAGGGCTAGCTTGGTTAGCTTTGTCATGGCTCCTTATTTTGGTAGTTTTGATCTAGCTGGGGTTCTAGAGTCGCCTTCCTGGGAAGAAACAGAGCATGTCCTTTTCTTTTAGGTTGATCTCTACTGATGGGTGTGTCTGGTGGTGTACTGTAACTGATGTTGTTGGTTTTCTCAATAAAAACCAGGAGGAAACCCCTTTAAATAAGATAAATAAATATTAGGTACGATTACAATAAATTTATATGTGTAGTGTTTAGGTCATCTTCAACATGGATCACCAAAACACCCATAAAAGTCTGAACCAGTCTGTCTTGACACCTTTGGCCATCCAACGTTGATCACTAAATTGGATTGGAATGATTCGAGCATTTGATACTCCATAGTCTGGCCCCAAATCGGAGGAGCTCTCGAGGAGTCTGGAGGTCCGCCACATCAAACTATGACACCTTGGATCCACCCCCAAAAAACCTCATGGGTCGGCTCTAGAAACTTACGCGCATTTGCACCACTTGACCTATCGTATGCCTACCCACATTCATGTTGACACGACTCCCAAAAGGCCTACCATGGCATTGAACCTTCATCGGTCTGCCCGCCCAAAATATTTAAAGTAGGCATTGGATCGATGGATTCATTGGATGATATTCATCATATAACAGTCATAATCTAGGGTGATACAAGACTAGCTCCAGTTCATAAATATAATGTAGGCATGTATTCCGTAAATAGTCATACGTGCTTATAGAAAGAACTTGCATGACATCTTTTGTCCTACCCTCCTGTGGCAGCGGGGTCCATAAGGAAACTAAGGGATATTAAGGCCTCCTTTTAATAGTCAAATGGAACAAAGCATTAACACATAATGAATACATGAATTCCTCAAACTACGGTCATCACCAGAAAGTATCCCAATTATTGTCACACCGGGGTTTACGGATTATAACACATAATAGGCGAATATGACTTGCAAGATCAGATCTAGAACATAGATATAATGGTGATGACATAAACGGTTCAGATCTGAAATCATGGCACCCGAGCCCAAAGTGACAAGCATTAAGCATGGCACAGTCATAACAACATCAATCTCAGAACATAATGGATACTAGGGATCAAGCCCTAACAAAACTAACTCAATTACATGATCCAACTCCTCACCGACCAAAGAGCCTACGAAGGAATTACTCACTCCCGGTGGGGAGCATCATGGAATTGGCGATTAAGGAGGGTTGGTGATGACAAAGATCGAACACTCCCTTCTCCAGAGCCCAAAACGGACTCCAGATCTGGCCTCCTGATTAAGAACAGGAGGTGGCGGCAGCTCCGTCTTGTGAAACGTGATAATTCTTCCTCCCTGATTTTTTCTCCAAATATAGGTATTTATGGAGTCTGGATCAAGGTCTGCGGGGCCACCAGGTGGGCACAACCCACCTGAGTGCGCATGGAGGGGGTGGCACACTCTGGTGGGTTGTGCTGAACCAGGGCCCCCCTCAGTGGTTCTTGGCTCCAATATTTTTTCTATATTCTGAAATAATTCCCCAAAAAGTGTCGTTCCAATCCGAGAACATTTATTTCTGCACAATGATGTCTCCTAAACTACGTCAGTATTTCCCCAAAGAGGAAGGGATGATGCAGCACAGCTACGGTAAGTATTTCCCTCGGTTATGATACAAAGATATCGGTCCAGTAGGAGAACCAAGCAACACTATGTAAACGGTACCTGCACACAAAGAACAAATACTTGCAACCCGACACGTAAGAGGAGAAATCCCTCCATGATAAAAAGATAAATAAATTATGGTAGATTGGATAAATAGCTCTCGATAAAACGTGGAATAAAAGATGCAAATAAAAAGTGCAACAAGGTATTTTTGGGTTTTTGGAATAATATATCTGAAAATAAAAGTGGCAATAATGGAACGGAAAGCAAATATGATGAAGAATAGACCCGGGGCCGTAGATTTCACTAGTGGCTTCTCTTAAGAAAATAGCACACGATGGGTAAACAAATTACTGTTGTGAAATTAAGAACCTCAAATAATTATGATGATATCGAGGCAATGATCATTAATAGGCATCACGTCCAATATTAGTAGACCTACTCCTACCTGCATCTACTACTATTAATCCACACATCCACCGCTATCCAGGATGCATCTAGTCTATTAAGTTCATAGAGAAACAGAGTAATGCAATGTAACATCCCAAATTTTCAATTTGGAATGTTATACACTAGATCATCATTGCATATCATACTTATCGCATTTTGGTTGATCCTAGAAATTTTTCGCAACTCAAGGACCCTCGGAGAGAGTTGGGGATTTCGTTATTTTCATATTTGCGTTGTCTCAAATTTTGGAAATAGGATCATTTGATTTTATTTATTTTATCTTCAATTATTTCTGTTACAAAAATATGAGAGAGGGAATAAAATGACTTTCCCAAAATAAAGAAATATTGAGGATTTAATAAAAAAATCAAATAATATTTTATTTGGTTTTATTTGCTATTTTATTTGAATTTAGGAAAAATGCGCGTTTCTCAAAATTGCATTTAGGCCCTAAATAAATGTTCATCCTGTGCGGCTTGATTTTAGAAGCCGGGGAAAATTTATTTCGGGATTTTTGGAGTCCGTTTAGTACTCCTTTTGTTTTTTTCCGAGCGTAAGCTTTTTAAAAAAAAAACGTCCGAACCGACCAACGGGCCGTGCTAGGCCCGGACTCTCCCGGACCCAACCTTTATAAGCCGCCGGCCCACCCCGGGCCGAAACCCTAGCCGCCCTGCCTCGAACCCCGCGCCCGCCGCGCCCGACGCCGCCGCCCGCCGCCGCCGCCGCCTTGCCGGAGCCGCCGCCGCCGTCCCACCGCCCGAGGTTTACCTCGATCCTGCCGCCGGTTTTCCCGAAAAAACCGTTCGGTTTTCGTCGGTTTTTTTGTTTCGTTTTTTCTTTAGATCGATTTTTCCCGGTTTAGGCTAATTAGCGAGCGTTCGCTCGTTCATTCGTTTTAACGAACGCGTTCTTTGTTTAGATGCAGTTAACGAACGTTCGTTCGTTAAACTGTTCGTCGTTTTTCTTTTTCTCGGATTAAATCCGTGATTTTCTGATCGCGGTTTCTGATCCGATTTTCGTTTTAGTTTTTAGCTTTTCGCTCGTTTATCGGAATCAGGCGATTCAAGCGCCTGGAGTTTCATCTCGAAACCCTCTTTCCGTTTAACCAACTTAAACAAGTTTTTGCTTCTGTAAAAATTGCCTTAGATCCAGAATAGTAAACGAAGCCTGTTTCTTTTTTCGTTTGTCTTTCGTTGCTTCGTTCGATTTGATTCTCTTTGCCAACCGGAGTTCTTAAGTTGAACTTTCTGGTTAAATCTCTTATTTGAGTTTTACCTGTGCATTAGTTGAGTACTTATTGTGTGCTTGTTTGTTTGCGATAGAGTACCCGGAGTGCGTCGCTTGTTACTTCGAATCGCTAGGTTTCCCGGATCATCAGCAAGGCAAGTAACACTTTGATCATACCTCCTACTACCCAGTTTTATTGCATTAGATCAATCCTTACACATTGCATGATTAGGATCTAATTAAATTGTGGGTTTGGGAAGTAGTTGAGGTAGTACCTATTACCTGTCTAATTATCAAACCTTTGGGAGTTACTTCTACGTGGATTGGGTGAGTGTATCCATGATAGATGTGAGCTTTGTTAATTAATGGTTTACTTAAGGTGGCAACCTAAACACACATCTGGGTGGATTGAGGCACCTGGGTATTCCAGGGTTGCCTCTTTTCTTTTGGACCGCCACCCAGGCTCAAAGGGATCATGAGATTATTCATGCTAGAAACTTCCGTGTGCAGCCACAAGCTATTATGGGCTCTAGCATAGTTGACTAAGTCGTGCGAACTCTTACAGTGGTAGACTAGCAGATGTAGAGGATGTAGGTGGTACGGTCTACCCATCGTAAGGTGCTAGCGCTTCTGAAAGACTATGTCTCGGTCATCCATTTCTCAAACACCGTGTAGTGCGAGAAACCAAACGGAGGCGATCGAGTCTTGTGGGGAAAAGTGCGCAAACCTCTGCAGAGTGTATAAACTAATCATGATTAGGCGTGTCCCCGGTTATGGACATCTTGAGTATCTAGTTCCTGGATTATCATGTGAATCTCAACATGTTACTCTAAAGATTAATTTTGTTGGGTTTTTTTAATGATGATGTTTAATTGGGATTGAGAATGCTGTCAACCATTCTCAATGTTTAACAACCATCATAATACTTAAATAAATTTATTTCTTTGCAGTAGGGAAAAATTGGCTTTACGCAAAACTGTAACCATAGAGCTTTCCACCAGCCAAATATGCATATAGTATAGCTGTTTCATTCCATTATTCTCTATGTGTTACATTGCCAGCATATTCCATGTGCTGACCCGTTTTCGGGCTGCAACGTTAATGTTGCAGACTTTTCAGACGACGATTAAGGAGTTTTAGGTCGTGGTTCTATACTCAGTGATGCCGTTGGAGTTGATGGACTCACTTATCTTCCAAGCCTTCCGCTGTTATCGTTATTAGATGGCCTTAAGACATTTTTATTGTAATAAGTTATCTTTGGAGACACTCGATGTAATAAGTGTGTGATTGCTACTCTGCTATAAATCCTTCAAGTACTATGTGGTGTCAGCATTACTCATCCAGGGATGACACCGGAGCACAGAGATTGGACCGTTTGGGGTCTTGCCGCTACAAGATGGTATCAGAGCCCACGCTGACTGTAGGACACGACCACTAAGCTAAAGACCTAGATCACTACTCACTCTCTTCTCTTCCGACCTCTCATCTTTTCTACTCTTTTAGGATGGCAGATGCAAGGAACAAGTTCACTCAACCGGATGAAGATACACCCTTTGGACGTCACTTGAAGGAAGTCACTAGATACCTGAACATAGGAGTACCAAGCTTCACCGGAACCTAAAACGCCACCTTACCTGAAGAAGAGCGCTGGATGATTCAAGTTCAAGTTCCAGGAAGGACGTTCATGCCAGTCACTGAGCCCATAGAGTTTTCTTTCGATGCACCAACTTGGAATCTACGAAAGAGCATGGAAGCTCACATCGCCATGGGACGCATTGGAGAAGTCTACCGCAATGATCTCAAGGATATTATCTACCAGATTTGTGGGCGCCGAGATGAGCACTGGGAGATGATCAGCACCAGAAAGGATAGATCCATTGCAGCTTTTATCCAGGAGTTAAACCAACACATTTGACGCCAGGAGAACCAGATGTGCGCCAACATGATAGACCTGAAGAAGGCAAAGACAAGAATCAAGGAACTGGAGGAAGAACTCAAGGCTACACGTGAAGATTTTGAAGAAGAAATTGAAGTATTAGTGGAAAAGAATGACGATCTGATCAAGAAAATTGGAATATTCATGGGAGACCCTACATCGGTAGAAGAAGATGAAGAACCCAAGGAGATTCGCCCGGAAGACTACATTATCATCGACGACACCGACTCGGATCCAGATGATAGCGATGATGACTGTGTTGATGAAGCTGGAGCAGATATCATGGAGTCTGCAACCGAAGAATATTTCTAGTAGACCACCCCAATAGTAGTAGTAGTCCACCATGTAAATATAGTAGCCCGAGCACTTTTGCGATAGTTAGATCGATTGTATGCCCTTGTTTGGTTGATTGAATGAAGTGAATTGTTTGCTTTTGCCTCATGTGCATATGGGTAGTGTTTTCTCTTTAGGCCCCCTCTATTCCTAAATCTCATCCTTTTCTAAACCCTCAGATGCCTCCGAGATGTGACCTCGGATTTACCTTCCCACCGGAGCTCACTCAGTTGATCCAGCAGTAGAACACATTGATGCAGTTACTAGTCCAGAATCAGAACCAGAGGAACAACAACAACAACAACCCACCACCACCACCTTTTGATCACTTAGCCCGTTTTCTTAGGCTGAATTCGCCGGTGTTTTCGAGTAGCACCGAGCCGATAGTAGCAGATGATTGGCTCCGCAAGACAGCTAGAGAGTTGACCACAACAGGATGCACTGATGCGGAGAAGGTGAAGTTTGCCGCACATCAGCTTGAAGGACCCGCAGCATCATGGTGGGAGAATTTCACAGCCACTTTCCCTGTCAATACTATCACATGGGATCAGTTTCAGCAGGCTTTTCGTACTGCCCATGTTTCAGCAGGAGCTATGGCCATGAAGAAGCGAGAGTTTCGCAACTTGCGCCAAGGAGGACGGACAGTTGGCCAGTATGTGGAGGACTTTAGTAAGCTAGCACGTTATGCCCTAGATGACGTTGCTACGAATGTAGCTAAGCAGGAGAAGTTTCTGGAAGGACTGAATGATGAGTTGAGCATGCAGTTGATGGTAGCAACCTTCAACAACTACCAGGAGTTGGTAGATCGTGCTCTTATGATTAAAGGGAAGCAGCAGAAAATTGAGAATCGCAAGAGGAAGTATGCACAAGGAAAGTACAATTCAGGAGCTCAGCAGAAGCCACGATTTACCCCTTGGCCGGGAGGACATTTTAGGCATACCCATGGAGGAGGTAGTTCGCACAATCACAATGGCCCCAGGAATGGTAATGGGAATGGAGGAAGCAACGCCCAGAACCGCACGAACCCATCAACCCCAGCCAAGAAAGACGTGAGCCAAGTCACTTGCTTTAAGTGCCAGAAGACCGGACATTATGCCAATGAATGTCCTGAATCCCAGAATGGAAATGTCAATGGAAGCTCTGGGAAGAAGCCGAACCCTTTCAACAGGGGACAGGTGAACCACGTTAACGTGGAGGAGGTTGAAGAGCAGCCGGATGCAGTAATCGGTAAGTTTTTGGTTAAGTCATTTACTCCACTCGTTCATTTCGATACTGGTGCATCGCATTCATACATATCAAGGGGATTTGTGGATAAGTATAAACTGCCAACCCAAGCCCTTAGGTCACCCATGTTAGTAACCTCACCTGGAGCAGAACATATGGCTAGTCTATGGTGTGATCGGTTACCATTAAAGATTGGTAACTATGTTTTTCCCTCGGACCTAATAGTATTGGAATCCCAAGGATTGGATGTGATATTAGGCATGGATTGGTTATCAAAGTATGAAGGGAATATTAAATGTGCCAGTAAGTCAATTTCACTTACCACCCTAGAAGGGAGAAGAATCAAGTATGTATCCCGACATGTGCCAAAGAGGACTCAAGTAAATTGTTTAACTGGAGTAGTGCAGGAGGAAGTACCAGTAGTGAGGATTTCCCCGAAGTATTTCCAGAAGAGTTGCCCGGCATGCCACCGGATAGAGATATTGAGTTTTTGATTGAGCTTTTGCCAGGCACAGGGCCAATATCAAAGAGACCATATAGGATGCCTGCAAAGGATTTGGTGGAAATTAAGAAGCAGATTAAGGAGTTACTGGATAAAGGATATATTCGCCCAAGTTCATCGCCTTGGGGATCGCCAGTACTTCTAGTGGAGAAGAAGGATGGATCATTAAGGATGGTTGTCGATTATCGAGGATTGAATGAAGTAACCATCAAAAACAAGTACCCCCTACCGATGATCAATGATCTGTTTGATCGATTGCAAGGAGCTAAGGTATTTTCCAAGATCGATCTGCGATCAGGATACCACCAGTTGAAGATTCGGGAACAGGATATACCCAAGACGGCTTTTACCACCAGGTATGGGTTGTACGAGTATACCGTTATGTCATTTGGTCTGACTAATGCACCTGCATATTTTATGAACATGATGAACAAGGTGTTTATGGAGTTCTTGGATAAGTTCGTCATAGTGTTCATTGATGATATCCTGGTTTACTCAAAGAATGAAGAGGAGCATAAGGAGCATTTGCGTTTGGTTCTTGGAAAGCTCAGAGAACATCAATTATATGCCAAATTTAGCAAATGTGAGTTTTGGTTGAAGGAAGTTGGATTTCTCGGACACGTTATATCTGGAGAAGGTATAGCAGTAGATCCCACTAAAGTTGATACCATGACCAAGTGGGAAGCACCAACCACCGTGGGAGAGATCCGGAGTTTTCTTGGACTCGCAGGATACTACCAGAGGTTTATTGAGAATTTCTCAAAGATTGCGAAGCCTACGACTGAGTTGTTGAAGAAGGATACCAAGTTCATATGGACGGAGGAATGTGAGGCTAGTTTTCAGGAGTTGAAGAAACGTTTGGTTACCTCACCCGTGTTGATTTTACCGGACCAAACCAAGGATTATGAGGTGTATTGCGACGCTTCACGACGAGGACTTGGAGCAGTGCTTATGCAGGAAGGCAGAGTTGTTTCATATGCCTCACGATAGCTTAAGCCTCATGAGTTGAATTATGCCACGCATGATTTGGAGTTAGCAGGCGTAGTGCATGCATTGAAGACTTGGAGACATTTTTTGATTGGAAACCATTGCGAGGTGTACACGGATCACAAGAGTTTGAAGTATATTTTCACACAGAAGGAGTTGAATCTCAGACAAAGGAGATGGTTGGAGCTCATCAAGGATTATGATATGAAATTGCATTATCACCCCAGAAAGGCTAACGTAGTAGCTGACGCATTAAGCCGAAGAGCCATGTCAACACCCTAATGACAGGAGATTTACCAGGGGAGTTAGTCGAAAATCTTCGAGAGCTATGTTTGGAAATAGTTCCAAGAGGCTATGCAGCAGCATTGGAGATTCAGTCTACTTTAATGGATAAGATCAGAAAAGCTCAAAGGACTGACAAGGAAATTGCTTCCATTAAGGAGAGAATGAACAAAGGAAAAGCTAAGGGATTCGTGAGGATGAGCATGATACCTTATGGTTTGAAGACCGTGTCTATGTACCAAATGATCCGGAGATTAGGAAGCTAATTCTGCAAGAGGCCCATGACTCACCATACTCGATTCACCTAGGAAATACCAAGATGTATTTGGATTTGAAGGATATTTTCTGGTGGACCGGAATGAAGAAGGATATTGCGGAATATGTAGTAGTTTGTGATGTATGTCAGAGAGTGAAGGAAGAGCATCAGAAGCCAGCAGGATTGCTACAACCATTGCCGATACCCGAATGGAAGTGGGATAAGCTAGGCATGGATTTCATCACAGGATTTCCCAGAACACGTTCAGGCTATGACTCGATATGGGTTGTAGTCGATCGTTTGACAAAGGTAGCTCATTTCATTCCAGTGAAGACTACCTATACCAGTGCAAAGTTGGCAAAGATATACATGACCAGGATCGTATGTCTGCATGGAGTTCCAAGGAGCATTGTATCGGATAGAGGAACCCAGTTTACCTCAAGGTTCTGAAATCAATTGCATGAGACTTTGGGAACCAGACTGGATTTTAGCACAGCATTCCACCGGCAGACAGATGGACAGACCGAGAGAGTAAATCAGATTTTGGAGGATATCCTAAGAGCTTGTGCGCTAGATTATGGATCTAGTTGGGATGAGAATTTTCCATATGCAGAGTTCTCTTACAACAACAACTATCAATCCAGTTTGAAGATGGCCCCTTTCGAAGCCTTGTACGGAAGGAGGTGCAGGACCCCATTGTCCTGGGATGAAGTTGGAGATCGCTAGTTGTTTGGACCGGATCTGATAAAGGAGTCTGAATAGAAAGTGAAATTAATTCGCGACAGGCTGAAGGTAGCTCAATCCAGGTAGAAGAGTTATGCAGATTCTAAACGCAAGGAGACAGTTTACGAAGTTGGAGACCGAGTCTATCTTTGAGTATCACCACTTCGAGGAGTTAAGCGCTTTGGAGTTAAGGGAAAGTTAGCACCACGTTTTGTAGGCCCATACCAAGTTTTGGAGCGTATGGGAGAAGTTGCCTATAAGTTGGAATTGCCCGAAGGATTGTCAGGAGTTCACGACGTGTTCCATGTATCCCCGTTGAAGAAGTGCCACGCAGAGATGGCCGACATACCGCTGAGAGATACGGTACCACTGGAAGCAATTCAGTTGAACAGTGATTTGACCTATGAGGAGAAACCAGTTAAGATTCTAGAGTATGCCAGTCGAGTCACCCGCAGCAAGGTTATCAAGTTTTGCATGGTTCAGTGGAGCCACCACACGGAGGATGAAGCCAGCTGGGAATGAGAGGAGGATTTGCTGAAGGACCACCCTCACCTATTTTCTAGCCAACCCGAATCTCGAGGGCGAGATTCATCTTAAGGGGGGTAGGTTTGTAACATCCCAAATTTTCAATTTGGAATGTTATACACTAGATCATCATTGCATATCATATTTATTGCATTTTGGTTGATCCTAATTTTTTTTTTCGCAACTCAAGGACCCTCAGAGAGAGTTGGGGATTTCGTTATTTTCATATTTGAGTTGTCTCAAATTTTGAAAATAGGATCATTTCATTTGATTTATTTTATCTTCAATTATTTCTATTACAAAAATATGAGAGAGGGAATAAAATGACTCTCCCAAAATAAAGAAATATTGAGGATTTAATAAAAAATAAAATAAGATTTTATTTGGTTTTATTTGCTATTTTATTTGAATTTAGGAAAAATGTGTGTTTTTCAAAATTGCATTTAGGCCCCAAATAAATATTCATCCTGTGCGGCTTGATTTTAGAAGCCGGGAAAAATTTATTTCGGCATTTTTGGAGTCCGTTTAGTAGTCCTTTTGTTTTTTTTCCGAGCATACGTTTAAAACAAAACGTCCAAACCGACCTACGGGACGTGCTAGGCCCGGACTCCCCCGGACCCAGCCTTTATAAGCCGCCGGCCCACCCCGGGCGCCGCCCCGCCTCGAACCCCGCGCCCGCCGCCGCCGCCGCCGCCCGACGCCGCCCGGACCCCGCCGGCCGCCGCCCCGCCGCCGCGGTTTACCTCGATCCCGCTGCCGGTTTTCCCGGAAAAACCGTTCGATTTTCGTCGGTTTTTTAGTTTCGTTTTTTCTTTAGATCGGTTTTTTCCCGGTTTAGGCTAATTAGCGAGCGTTCGCTCGTTCGTTCGTTTTAACGAACGTGTTCTTCATTTAGATGCAGTTAACGAATCTTCGTTCGTTAAACTGTTCGTCGTTTTTATTTTTCTCGGATTAAATCCGTGATTTTCTGATCGCGATTTCTAATCCGATTTCCGTTTTAGTTTATCTTTTCGCTCGTTTATCGGAATCAGGCGATTCAAGCGCCTGGAGTTTCGTCTCGAAACCCTCTTTCAGTTTAACCAACTTAAACAAGCTTTTGCTTCTGTAAAAATTGCCTTAGATCCAGAATAGTAAACGAAGCCTGTTTCTTTTGCCGTTTGTCGTTCGTTGCTTCATTCGATTCGATTCTTTTTGCCAACCGGAATTCTTAAGTTGAACTTTCTGGTTAAATCTCTTATTTGAATTTTACCTGTGCATTAGTTGAGTAGTTATTGTGTGCTTGTTTGTTTGCGATAGAGTACCTGGAGTGCGCCGCTTGTTACTTCGAATCGCTAGGTTTCCCGGATCATCAGCAAGGCAAGTAACACTTTGATCATACCTCCTACTACCCATTTTTATTGCATTAGATCAATGCTTAAACATTGCATGATTAGGATCTAATTTAATTGTGAGTTTGGGAAGTAGTTGAGGTAGTACCTATTACTTGTCTAATTATCAAGCCTTTGGGAGTTACTTCTACGTTTGCATATTATTGCTATGCTGTGCTAGTAGACGTGGATTGGGTGAGTGTATCCGTGAAAGATGTGAGCTTTGTTAATTAATGGTTTACTTAAGGTGGCAACCTAAATACACATCTGGGTGGATTGAGGCACCTGGGTATTCCAGGATTGCCTGTTTTCTTTTGGACCGCCACCCAGGCTCAAAGGGATCATGAGATTATGCATGCTAGAAACTTCCGTGTGCAGCCACAAGCTATGATGGGCTCTAGCATAGTTGACTAAGTTGTGCAAACTCTTACGGTGGTAGACTAGCAGATGTAGGGGATGTAGGTGGTACGGTCTACCCATCGTAAGGTGCTAGCGCTTCTGAAAGACTATGTCTCGGTCATCCATTTCTCAAACACCGTGTAGTGCGAGAAACCAAACGGAGGCGATCGAGTCTTGTGGGGAAAAGTGCGCAAACCTCTGCAGAGTGTATAAACTAATCATGGTTAGCCGTGTCCCCGGTTATGGACATCTTGAGTATCTAGTACCTGGATTATCATGTGAATCTCAACATGTTACTCTAAAGATTAATTTTGTTTGGTTTGTTTAATGATGATGTTTAATTGGGATTGAGAATGCTGTCAACCATTCTCAATGTTTAACAACCACCATAATAGTTAAATAAATTTATTTCTTTGCAGTAGGGAAAAATTGGCTTTACGCAAAACTGTAACGATAGAGCTTTCCACCAGCCAAATATGCATATAGTATAGCAGTTTCATTCCATTATTCTCTATGTGTTTCATTGCCAGCATATTCCATGTGCTGACCCGTTTTCGGGCTGCAACGTTAATGTTGCAGACTTTTCAGACGACAATTAAGGAGTTTTAGGTCGTGGTTCTATACTCAGTGATGCCGTTGGAGTTGATGGACTCACTTATCTTCCAAGCCTTTCGCTGTTATCGTTATTAGATGGCCTTAAGCCATTTTTATTATAATAAGTTATCTTTGGAGACACTCGATGTAATAAGTGTGTGATTGCTACTCTGCTATAAATCCTTCAAGTACTGTGTGGTGTCAGCATTACTGATCCAGGGATGACACCGGAGCATAGAGACTGGACCGTTTGAGGTCTGGTCGCTACATGCAATAAGAACGATGACATGATGTAAGACAAGATCTATTCATGCAGGAATAGTCCCATCTTGTTATCCTTAATAGCAACGATACATGCGTGTCATGTTGCCCCTTCTGTCACTGGGAAAGAACACCGGAAGATCAAACCCATCACAAAGCACCCCTTCCTATGGCAAGAAAAGTTGATCTAGTCGGCCTAACTAAACCAAATATTCAAAGAAGAAATACGAGGCTATCAATAATCATGCATATAAGAGATCAAAAGAAGACTCAAATAATATTCATGGATATAGATCTGATCATAAACTCAAAGTTCATTGAATCCCAACAAACTCACCGCAAAAAAGAGTTACATCAAATAGATCTCCAAGAGACCACTATATTGAGAATCAAAAGAGAGAGAGAGAGAGAGAGAGAGAGGAAGCCATCTAGCTACTGCCTACGGACCTGTAGGTCTATGATGAACTACTCACACATCACTGGAGAGGCGCCAATGACGATGATGAACCCCTCTATGATGGTGTCTAGATTGGATCTGGTGGTTCTAGAACTTGTGGCGGTTGCAATTGTGTTATGTTGACTCCCCTAGGGTTTCTGGAATATTTGGGGATTTATAGGGCGAAGAGGCGGTGCGGGAAGCCACCGAGGCGGGCACAACCCACCTGGGCGCGCCTAGGCCCTCAGGTGTGCCCTGGTGGGTTGTGCTCCCCTCGGAGCCCCCCTCTGGTACTTATTTGGCCCAACTGGTGTCTTCTGGTCCAGAAAAATTCTTCAAAAAGTTTCGCTGCATTTGGACTCCGTTTGGTATTGATTTTCTACGAAGTAAAAAACAAGCAAAAAACAACAACTGGCACTGGCACTATGTCAATAGGTTAGTACGAAAAAATGATATAAAGTTGCTATAAAATAATTGTAAAACATCCAAGAATGATAATATAATAGCATGGAACCAGCAAATATTATAGATACGTTGGAGACGTATCACACAAAAACAACAGCATGGTAGTTCTGCTGAAAACAACACCAATCCGGTTAGTTTCATTCAAATCATGCAAATCAGAGTCCAAAACAAGAGGAAAAGTGTTAGCAAAAGTAGATACGACAGAGACATATCAACTCCCCCAAGCTTAAACCTTTGCTTGTCCTCAAGCAATTCAATTGACAAATTGAAAATGAAAAAGAAAAACTTTTACAAACTCGTTTGCTCTTATTTACATAAATAAGCTTAAGTAGCACCCATGTTTTAGGAAAGATTATGACTAACCATATCAGCAATATCTCTTAAAAATTATATTAACTCATGTCAATGTCATAATCAACTAGCGAGCAATAATAAAATATCTCAAATGACAACACTTTGTCAAAACAACCGTGATATAATATGACAACAATGGTATAACACTAGCCCTTCTGAGACCGCAAAACATAAATGCAGAGCACCTCCAAAGTAAAAGCAGTAACTAAACATTGTAATTCATGGTAGAAAAGATCCAATCATGATGCATACAACATTAACTATGCACAATGCATGAGGATGACAATAGTGCTCTCAGATCTGGCGCTTATTTGAGAAGGTGATGACTCAACAGAAAATTAAATAGATAGTGCCTTCGCAAAGGGAAGCAAGAATTTGCAGCGGTGCTAGAGATCAGATTTTTAAAATGGAGATAAATGTAATTTTGGGAAATGCTCCGTTCCTGTTTACTTCACGACCAAAAGTTATCAATATCTTCCATGCTAAACACATTAGTAGCGGTTCCCAAGCGATAAAAGTAAAGGTTTACTCCCCCTCCACCAATAATCACACTCCACAGCTAGCCGAGTCCATGGGTACTGTCCATACCAATGACATTCCTAGGGGAGTTTTGTTTAATTATTTGCAATTTTTTATTTCGGGACTGGGAATCCCTATTACCACCCCTCTCGTGCAAGGACGAGTGAATAAATGATACGTCTCCAACGTATCTATAATATTTTATTGTTCCATGCTATTATATTATTCATCTTGGATGTTTATATGCATTTATATGCTATTTTATATTATTTTTGGAACTAACCTATAAACCTAGAGCCCAATGCCAGTTTCTGTTTTTTCCTTGTTTTTGAGTTTTGCAGAAAAGGAATATCAAACGGAGTCCAAATGAGCTGAAAATTTACGGTGATTTTTTATGGAGCAGAAGAAGCCCCGAACCAAAAGAGTTGGGCTAGAAGAGTCCCGAGTCAACGACAAGGGTGGAGGGCACCCCCACCCCCTAGGGCGCGCCCCCTACCTTGTCGTCGCCTCGTGGACCCCCCCTGACTTGTTCCCGATGCCAAAAATTCCTATAAATACCTAAACCCCCAGAAATAAACCTAGATCGGGAGTTTCGCCGCCGCAAGCCTCTATAGCCATGAAAAACCAATAGGGAGCCCATTCCGGCACCCTGCTGGAGGGGGAAACCATCACCGGTGGCCATCTTCATGATCCCGGCGCTCTCCATGACGAGGAGGGAGTAGTTCACCCTCGGGGCTGATGGTATGTACGAGTAGCTATGTGTTTGATCTCTCTCTCTCTATCATGTTCTTGATTTGGCACGATCTTGTTGTACCA